>NW_028164868.1:22500-81019 GCF_964263955.1 Coregonus lavaretus
AAGTGTTTGCGTGTGATCAGGGGTGTGTTCATTCCGCCGATTCTGTCTTTAAAAAACGTTTCTTAAACGGAAGCAAACATAACGGAATGGTGATGTTGCTCCTATAAGTCACTCTGGATAAGAGCGTCTGCTAAATGACTACAAATTTAAATGTAAACATACCTGAATTTGTCCAATAGAAACTCTTGTTTGCAACTGTTTGGACTAATGATTACACCCACTATCAGCTAGATGCAGGCAAGAGTTTGCAAGGCGGTATTGAATGTGTCAATGTCTGTCACCTTGAACACTCAAATCAAGGTGACAGACATTGACACATTCACCAGCCGCCACTGGTGTGAGATACTCCCTGATTTAATCTTCTTATCAACCGTTATAAACATTTACCCTGTAATTTCCCTATCTTTGATGCAGAGGCAGCATCCCAAATGGCTCCATATTCCCTATATAGTGCACTACTTTTGAACAGGGTCTGGTCTAAAGTAGTGCACTACATAGGGAATGGGGTATCATTTGGGACTCAACCCGGGGCTTCAGCTGCTTACGTGTCTTTTTTGTGGAAGGTACTGCATTGCGTGCAGATCCCCCCCCTTGCGCGTCATCGAGATACATCGAGTTTCCTTGAAGGCCTATTTGGAAACAGTGAAGCGAGTTGCAGCATATTGCCTTCTTCTGTTGATGGGTCTTTTATTAAAGTGAATGAAACAATGTTGTGTCTATTTGGTGCTTTTCATTCAATCATGTCGCTGTTCTTCATACGTCCCTATTTAATAGCATAGGATACCGCATTTATAAAAATAAACAGTTCATGCACAACTACTCGGATCTGTTAAAAGGCCGACATTTGGTCATTTCAATTTTAAAAAGGACTTGAGTATATAAATGGAAACATTGTGATTTATAGAGACACACAGTTACAATAGCCGATTAAAGGGTTTGGAGTCCATCTGTTACTGTCATCATTATCATTATTTACATCATTCAAATTCACCCAATCATTGTGTTTGGAAGCCCACTAGGCCACTCATTTGTTGTCATTAATGTCCTGAATAATAGACAGGAAAATACCGTTTGGGTGTTCACGCAATGGCCTGTTCTAGACAATTGCGCACAGTAGCCTATGAAAACATCCATCCGTTACCTTGATGCTTTCTCTGGAAGATATTCTAATCTAGACTAGCTGTAAATCAAGCAGACAATTGCAGGTAATCAACATAACTGTATGGGGTATTGGATTGGCTCCAACGTGGGATCACAACTTCACATTTTACATTTACATTTTAGTCATTTAGCAGACGCTCTTATCCAGAGCGACTTACAGGAGCAATTAGGGTTAAGTGCCTTGCTCAAGGGCACATCGACAGATTTTTCACCTAGTTGGCTCGGGGATTAGAACCAGCGACCTTTCGGTTACTGGCACAACGCTCTTAACCACTAAGCTACCTGCCGCCCGTTTGTTGCACTTCACTGGTGCAACAAACGAGACAACATATTGCGTGCTATAGGCCTATCACAAGAGATGTTTGTCACTTGACTGTCATTCAGAAAAATGTTTCCTGGATCAGCTGATGATGGTCAACAATATCACTAGAACTAAACAGCTGGATACTAAATGCGCAGCTTATTAACCATTAATATTGCATCATCAGTTGGATGTAGTCTGTCACAGTGCCATCCGTTTTGTCTCCAAAGCCCCATACACTACCCACCACTGTGACCTGTACGCTCTTGTTGGCTGGTCCTCACTACATGTTCGTCGTCAAACCCACTGGCTCCAGGTCATCTATAAATCACTGCTAGGCAAATCCCTGCCTTATCTTAGCTCATTGGTCACCATAGCAACACCCACCCGTAGTCTGCGCTCCAGCAGGTATATCTCACTGGTCATCCCCAAAGCCAACACCTCCTTTGGCAGCCATTCCTTCCAGTTCTCTGCTGTCAATGACTGGAACAAACTGCACAAATCTCTGAAGCTGGAGACACTTATCTCCCTCACTGACTTTAAGCGTCAGTTGTCAGAGCACCTTACCGATCACTGCACCTGTACACATCCCATCTGAAATTAGCCCACCCAACTACCTCATCCCCATATTGTTATTTATTTTGCTCATTTGCACCCCAGTATCTCTATTTGCACATCATCTCTTGCACATCTATCATTCCAGTGTTAATACTAATTGTAATTATTTTGCACTATGGTCTATTTATTGCCTTACCTCCATAACTTGCTACATTTGCACACACTGTATATATATTTTCTGTTGTATTTTATGACCTTATGTTTTTTTTACCCCATATGTAACTCTGTGTTGTTGTTGTTAATCGCACTGCTTTGCTTTATCTTGGCCAGGTCGCAGTTGTAAATGAGAACTTGTTCTCAACTGGCTTACCTGGTTAAATAAAGGTGAAATAAAAATTTAAAAAAAATAAAATAAACAATCTCATAGACTCAGCAAGCCTTTTGTCCTGCTGATGCCCCATAAGCATCCTCTGCCAAGTCCCCATTTCAGGGGAAATGGAAAGAGAGCCTGTGAGCTGCACTATCTTAACTCCTCATTAACAATGCTCCATCTTGAAATGTTCCATACGCACAAAAAGCTTATTTCTCTCAAATTGTGCGCACAACTTTGTTTACATCCCTGTTAGTGAGCCTTTCTCCTTTGCCAAGATAATCCATCCACCTGACAGGTGTGGCATATCAAGAAGCTGATTAAACAGCATGATCATTACACAGGTGCACCTTGTGCTGTGGACAATAAAAGGCCACTCTAAAATGTGCAGTTTTGTCACACAACACAATGTCACAGAGATCTCAAGTTTTGAGGGAGCATGCAATTGGCATGCTGACTGCGGGAGTGTCCTCCAGAGCTGTTGCCAGAGAATTGAATGTTCATTTCTTTACCATAAGCCACCTCCAATGTCGTTTTAGAGAATTTGGCAGTACGTCCAACCGGCCTCACAACTGCAGACCACGTGTATGGCGTCATGTGGGCGAGCGGTTTGCTGATGTCAACGTTGTGAACAGAGTGCACCATGGTGGGGTTATGGTATGGACAGGCATAAGCTACAGACACCAAACACAATTGCATTCGCCTACTGCCTACTGTCTATCCTACACCTCACACCAACCCTTACAGCCGCCGCCTTCACCTCATGTTTCAGCATGATAATGCACGCCCCCATGTCACAAGGATCTGTACACAATTCCTGGAAGCTGAAAATGTCCCAGTGCTTCCATGGCCTGCATACTCACCGGACATGTCACCCATTGAGCATGTTTGGGATGCTCTGGATCGACGTGTACAACAGCGTGTTCCAGGTCCCGCCAATATTCAGCAACTTCGCACAGCCATTGAAGAGGATCGGGACAACATTCCACAGGCCACAATCAACAAACGGCCTGATCAACTCTATGCGAAGGAGATGTTACGCGCTGCATGAAGCAAATGGTGGTCACACTAGATACTGACTGGTTTTCTGATCCACGCCTCTTCCTTTTTTTAAAGGTATCTGTGACCAACAGATGCATATACTGTATATATTCCCAGTCATGTGAAATCCATAGATTAGGGCCTACATTTATTTCAATTGACTGATTTTCTTATATGAACTGTAACTCAGTAAAATCTTTGAAATTATTGCATGTTGCATTTGTATTTTTGTTCAGTATAGTTTCAGGTATTTATTTTATGCCTGCTAATATGAGGTCGGAAATATCTAGTGTTATTAAATTGATAATTACATTCTAGGGAAAATCTAAATAAAACAAATTATTACAAAGTTTAAATAACTTGTTCTTTATATGTGCACGTATTTAATTAATTAATTAACTAATGTATTAGTAGGCTTATGGATTACATTTTTCAAAGTTATTCGCAAAAAAACCTGTTTTATTTATTCTGTTTAAAAGATTGCAGTTTTTATTATTTATTTTTAAACAGCCATCCCCAGCCAATCACCACACACAGTTGTTCCCTAGCCAATGCGTGTGTGTCTGTGTACGCGTGTGTGTGTGTATGCGTGTGTGTGAGTGCGTATGCGTGTGTGTACTTCTTCACCACCTTGGTCTCATTAAAGTGGAATAGGATTTTATATTTTCTCTCTAGGAGCCCACAGAACACCTCAACTAGCTAACAGATCCCACAGTTTAAAGGCAGCATAAATCAAAGCGTTTATGTCTGAAGAGGCTCGGATCATAGAGTGGAGCGCAATTTCTTCTCCTGTACTGCAGTGGACCTCTCTCTCTCTCTCTCTCTCTCTCTCTCTCTCTCTCTCTCTCTCTCTCTCTCTCTCTCTCTCTCTCTCTCTCTCTCTCCTCTCTCTCCTCTCTCTCTCTCTCTCTCTCCTCTCTCTCTCTCTCTCTCTCTCTCTCTCTCTCTCTCTCTCTCTCTCTCTCTCTCTCTCTCTCTCTCTCTCTCTCTCTCTCTCTCTCTCTCTCTCTCTCTCTCTCTCTCTCTCTCTCCTCTCTCTCTCTCTCTCTCTCTCTCTCTCTCTCTCTCTCTCTCCCCTATGTTTCGGTATTGATGCAGGGACCGGTTTGGGTTTTTACTTTACCCTCTACAGAGAGGGAAAAAAGTATTTGATCCCTGCTGATTTTGTACGTTTGCCCACTGACAAAGACATGATCAGTCTATAATTTTAATGGTAGGTTATTTGAACAGTGAGAGACAGAATAACAACAACAAAAATCCAATTTGCATTTAATGAGGGAAATAAGTATTTGACCCCTCTGCAAAACATGACTTAGTACTTGGTGGCAAAACCCTTGTTGGAAATCACAGAGGTCAGATGTTTCTTGTAGTTGGCCACCAGGTTTGCACACATCTCAGGAGGGATTTTGTCCCACTCCTCTTTGCAGATCTTCTCCAAGTCATTAAGGTTTCGAGCCTGACGTTTGGCAACTCGAACCTTCAGCTCCCTCCACAGATTTTCTATGGGATTAAGGTCTGGAGACTGGCTAGGCCACTCCAGGACCTTAATGTGCTTCTTCTTGAGCCACACCATTGTTGCCTTGGCCGTGTGTTTTGGGTCATTGTCATGCTGGAATACCCATCCACGACCCATTTTCAATGCCCTAGCTGAGGGAAGGAGGTTCTCACCATAGATTTGATGGTACATGGTGCCGTCCATCGTCCCTTTGAGACGGTGAAGTTGTCCTGTCCCTTTAGCAGAAAAACACCCCCAAAGCACATTCATTGGTAAACTTCAGACGGACCTGTATATGTGCTTTCTTGAGCAGGGGGACCTTGCGGGCACTGCAGGATTTCAGTCCTTCACGGCGTAGGTGTGTTACCAATTATTTTCTTGGTGACTATGGTCCCAGCTGCCTTGAGATTATTGACAAGATCCTCCCGTGTAGTTCTGGGCTGATTCCTCACCGTTCTCATGATCATTGCAACTCCACGAGGTGAGATCTTGCATGGAGCCCCAGGCCGAGGGAGATTGACAGTTATTTTGTGTTTTCTTCCGTTTGCAAATAATCGCACCAACTGTTGTCACCTTCTCACCAAGCTGCTTGGCGATGTTCTTGTAGCCCATTCCAGCGTTGTGTAGGTCTACAATCTTGTTCCTGACATCCTTGGAGAGCTCTTTGGTCTTGGCCATGGTGGAGAGTTTGGAATCTGATTGATTGATTGCTTCGGTGGACAGGTGTCTTTTATACAGTTAACAAACTGAGATTAGGAGCACTTCCTTAAGAGTGTACTCCTAATCTCAGCTCGTTACCTGTATAAAAGACACCTGGAAGCCAGAAATCTTTCTGATTGTGAGGGGGTCAAATACTTATTTCCCTCATTAAAATGCAAATCAATTTATAACATTTTTGACAAGCATTTTTCTGGATTCTTTTGTTGTTATTCTGTCTCTCACTGTTCAAATAAACCTACCATTAAATTTATAGACGGATCATTTCTTGTCAGCGGGCAAACGTACAAAATCAGCAGGGGATCAAATACTGTTTTCCCCTCACTGTATTACGGTTTATGAATGTTTGTTAAATGTGATATGTAACGTGAGTTTTATGTTACTTGAATCTCCATTCCGCCTTCCACACAGCCCTAGCCCCGCCCCCTGTCACTTGTGTTCAGTCTGCATGCTCAATACCGCCTGTGCAACAATGTTGATGGCAACGATGTTGTTTCCACTTTGCTTCTTAATATAAATCCACTAGCGTTCTATAATTACACTTTTAGTTTGTGTTTCTTACATCTGCAAAAAAAAGCTAGTTTGTCTTTTTTAGCAAAGTTTTTAGCGAAATTGTGTTAGCCGCTAATGCTAATCGCTAGTTTAGCTGGCTAGCTTGCTAATAAATGTACTGAGCCAGAGTAAACGTAGCTAGCTAACAGCCTGACACCTGTGATCATGTTGTTTGTATCTTCTAAATCAAAAGAGGAATAGGAAAGCATGAATGCTGAAGAAAATATTTCATGCCAAAGATTAAAGGGTCCCTAGAAAACACTGACCAGCACTTTCTGTTCCTACCCTTTCACAATAACTCCTCTGTGACTTTTCAATGAATTGTCATGTCTAACTTCCTGCCAAATGTATGACATTATTAGAGACACATACTTCCTCAGATTACACAGACCCACAAAGAATTCGAAAACAAATCCAATTTGGATAAACTCCTCATATCTACTGGGTGAAAAAACCACAGTGTGCCATCACAGCAGCAAGATTTGTGACCTGTTGCCACAAGAAAAGGGCAACCAGTGAAGAAAAAACACTGTTGTAAATACAACCCATATTTATGTTTATTTATTTTACCTTTTGTTCTTTAACTATTTGCAGATCATTATAACCCTGTGTATAGACATAATATGACATTTGAAATGTCTTGATTGTTTTATTTCACTTTTGTTTATTATCTACTTCACTTGCTTTGGCAATTGTAAACATATGTTTCCCATGCCAATGAAGCCCAGAGAGAGAGAGAGAGAGAGAGAGAGATGAGAGAGAGAGAGAGAGAGGAGGAGAGAGAGAGAGAAGATGAGAGAGAGAGAGAGAGAGAGAGAGAGAGAGAGAGACAATAGGCCTGTTTCCCCAGTGACTCCAGTCGTTTCCACCGTGACCATGTCCAAATGAAAAGCCAATTCCAATTGTCCCACTGTTAATTAGAAGTGACCTGTTTGGCTGAGCTGAATATGGAGAGAGGAGAGAGGGGGGAGAGAGAGGGGGAATGGGAGACGGAGGGGAGTGAGAGAGAGGGGAGAGAGAGAGAGGGGAGTGTGAGAGAGAGAGAGAGAGAGAGAGAGAGAGGGGAGTGAGAGAGAGAGAGAGAGAGAGGGGGGGAGAGAGAGGGGAGAGAGAGAGAGAGGGGGAGTGGGAGAGAAGATCAGGGTGAGAATGATTGAGGGGGGTGGAGAAGGAGGTGAGGAGGGGTGGAGAAGGGGGTGAGGAGGGGTGGAGAAGGAGGTGAGGAGGGGTGGAGAAGGAGGTGAGGAGGGGTGGAGAAGGAGGGTGAGGAGGAGTGAAGGAGGTGAGGAGGGGTGGAGAAGGAGGTGAGGAGGGGTGGAGAAGGGAGGTGAGGAGGGGTGGAGAAGGAGGTGAGGAGGGGTGGAGAAGGAGGTGAGGAGGGGTGGAGAAGGAGGTGAGGAGGGGTGGAGAAGGAGGTGAGGAGGGGTGGAGAAGGAGGTGAGGAGGGGGTGGAGAAGGAGGTGAGGAGGGGTGGAGAAGGAGGTGAGGAGGGGTGGAGAAGGAGGTGAGGAGGGGTGGAGAAGGAGGTGAGGAGGAGTGAAGGAGGTGAGAAGGGGTGGAGAAGGAGGTGAGGAGGAGTGAAGGAGGTGAGGAGGGGTGGAGAAGGAGGTGAGGAGGGGTGGAGAAGGAGGTGAGGAGAGGTGGAGAAGGAGTTGAGGAGGGGTGGAGAAGGAGGTGAGGAGGGTGAAGGAGGTGAGGAGGGGTAGAGAAGGAGGTGAGGAGGGGTGGAGAAGGAGGTGAGAAGGGGTGGAGAAGGAGGTGAGGAGGGGTGGAGAAGGAGGTGAGGAGGGGGTGGAGAAGGAGGTGAGGAGGGTGGATAAGGAGGTGACGGAGGGTGGAGAAGGAGGTGAGGAGGGGTGAGAACAAATGGTTGGAGCAGAAGACTCAACCCTGATATCCCTCCCCCTCATCTTCACTCAGCCCCTCGATCTTTACTCATCCCTACCTCACCTTCCTCCTCCTCATCCCCTACTCAAACACTCAGCTTCACCTCTACCCCTCACCCACCCTCTCCTCCCTCTCCCTCGTTTCTACTCACATGATAGAAGGACTGTTATAGATTAGGTGGCAGGAGAAAGGAAAGGAAATGAGTCAGAGGAGGAAGGAAAGGGAACGAGTCAGAGGAGGAAGGAAAGGGAATGAGTCAGAGGAGGAAGGAAAGGGAACGAGTCAGAGGAGGAAGGAAAGGGAACGAGTCAGAGGAGGAAGGAAAGGGAACGAGTCAGAGGAGGAAGGAAAGGGAACGAGACCCAGAGGAGGAAGGAAAGGGAACACGAGTCAGAGGAGGAAGGAGAAGGGAACGAGTCAGAGGAGGAAGGAAAGGGAACGAGTCAGAGAAGGAAGGAAAGGGAACGAGTCAGAGGAGGAAGGAAAGGGAAACGAGTCAGAGGAGGAAGGAAAGCGAGGATGGTGTGAGACACACGGAGCCTCAAACATAGTTGTTTCATCGTAATGTCAGAAAGAGAGAAAGAGATGGAGAGAAAGAGACAGGGGAGGGAGATACATAGAGAGGGATGGGTTAAGGAAGTCTCAAGGTTTTGCTCACCTGAGGTAGAGTATCTCACGATAAGCTGTAGACCACAGTATTTACCAAGAGAGTTTTCATCTATATTTATCCTAGCTGTCAATTTACCATCACAAAACAGATGATGAGCTGTATAAGGCCATAAGAAAACAGGAAAATGCTCATCCAGAGGCGGCGCTCCTAGTGGCCGGGGACTTTAATGCAGGGAAACTTAAATCCGTTTTACCTAATTTCTACCAGCATGTTAAATGTGCAACCAGAGGGAAAAAAAAAACTCTAGACCACCTTTTACTCCACACACAGAGATGCGTACAAAGCTCTCCCCTCGCCCTCCATTTGGTAAATCTGACCATAATTCTATCCTCCTGATTCCTGCTTACAAGCAAAAACTAAAGCAGGAAGCACCAGTGACTCAGTCAATGAAGAAGTGGTCAGATGACGCAAATGCTAAGCTACAGGACTGTTTTGCTAGCACAGACTTGAATATGTTCAGGGAATCATCCGATGGCATTGAGGAGTACACCACATCAGTCACCGGCTTCACCAATAAGTGCATCGATGATGTCGTCCCCACAGTGACAGTAGGTACATATCCCAACTAGAAGCCATGGATTATAGGCAACATCCGCACTGAGCTAAAGGGTAGAGATGCTGCTTTCAAGGAGTGGGACTCTAACCCGGACGCTTTTAAGAAATCCCGCTATATCCTCCAACGAACAGGCAAAGCGTCAATACAGGACTAAGATTGAATCGTACTACGCCAGCTCCGACGCTCGTCGGATGTGGCAGGGCTTGCAAACTACTACAGGCTACAAAGGGTAGTACAGCCGTGAGCTGTCCAGTGACACAAGCCTACCAACGAGCTAAATTACTTATATGCTCGCTTCGAGGCAAGCAACACTGAAGCATGCATGAGAGCACCAGCTGTTCCGGACGACTGTGTGATCACGCTCTCCGTAGCCGATGTGAGTAAGACTTTTAAGCAGGTCAACATTCACAAGGCCGCAGGGCCAGACGGATTACCAGGATGTGTTCTCCGAGAATGCGCTGACGAACTGGCAAGTGTCTTCACTGAAATTTTCAACATGTCCCTGACTGAGTCTGTAATACCAACATGTTTCAAGCAGACCACCATAGTCCCTGTGCCCAAGAACACTAAGGTAACCTGCTTAAATGACTACCGTACCCGTAGCACTCACGTCTGTAGCCATGAAGTGCTTTGAAAGGCTGGTCATGGCTCACATCAACACCATTATCCCAGAAACACTAGACCCACTCCAATTTGCATACCACCCCAACAGATCCACAGATTATATAACCTCCATTGCACTCCACACTGCCCTTTTCTACCTGGACAAAAGGAACACCTACGTGAGAATGCTATTCATTGACTACAGCTCAGCGTTCAACATCATAGTGCCCTCAAAGCTCATCACTTAGCTAAGGACCCTGGGACTAAACACCTCCCTCTGCAACTGGATTCTGGACTTTCTGAATGGCCGCCCCAAGGTGGTAAGGGTAGGTAACAACACATCTGCCACGCTGATCCTCAACACGGGGGCCCCTCAGGGGTGCGTGCTCAGTCCCCTCATGTACTCCCTGTTCACCCATAACTGCATGGCCAGGCACGACTCCAACCCCATCATTAACTTTGCCGACGACACAACAGTGGTAGGCCTGATCACCGACAACGATGCGACAGCCTATAGGGAGGAGGTCAGAGACCTGGCCACGTGGTGCCAGGATAACAACATTTTACATTACATTTTAGTCATTTAGCAGACGCTCTTATCCAGAGCGACTTACAGTTAGTGAATACATATTTCTTTTATACTGGCCCCCCGTGGGAATCGAACCCACAACCCTGGCGTTGCAAACGCCATGCTCTATCAACTGAGCTACAGTGGGGAAAAAAAGTATTTAGTCAACCACCAATTGTGCAAGTTCTCCCACTTAAAAAGATGAGAGAGGCCTGTAATTTTCATCATAGATACACGTCAACTATGACAGACAAATTGAGAAAAGAAAATCCAGAAAATCACATTGTAGGATTTTTAATGAATTTATTTGCAAATTATGGTGGAAAATAAGTATTTGGTCACCTACAAACAAGCAAGATTTCTGGCTCTCACAGACCTGTAACTTCTTCTTTAAGAGGCTCCTCTGTCCTCCACTCGTTACCTGTATTAATGGCACCTGTTTGAACTTGTTATCAGTATAAAATACACCTGTCCACAACCTCAAACAGTCACACTCCAAACTCCACTATGGCCAAGACCAAAGAGCTGTCAAAGGACACCAGAAACAAAACTGTAGACCTGCACCAGGCTGGGAAGACTGAATCTCCAATAGGTAAGCAGCTTGGTTTGAAGAAATCAACTGTGGGAGCAATTATTAGGAAATGGAAGACATACAAGACCACTGATAATCTCCCTCGATCTGGGGCTCCACGCAAGATCTCACCCCGTGGGGTCAAAATGATCACAAGAACGGTGAGCAAAAATCCCAGAACCACACAGGGGGACCTAGTGAATGACCTGCTGAGAGCTGGGACCAAAGTAACAAAGCCTACCATCAGTAACACACTACGCCGCCAGGGACTCAAATCCTGCAGTGCCAGACGTGTCCCCCTGCTTAAGGCAGTACATGTCCAGGCCCGTCTGAAGTTTGATAGAGTGCATTTGGATGATCCAGAAGAGGATTGGGAGAATGTCATATGGTCAGATGAAACCAAAATAGAACTTTTTGGTAAAAACTCAACTCGTCTTGTTTGGAGGACAAAGAATGCTGAGTTGCATCCAAAGAACACCATACCTACTGTGAAGCATGGGGGTGGAAACATCATGCTTTGGGGCTGTTTTTCTGCAAAGGGACCAGGATGACTGATCCGTGTAAAGGAAAGAATGAATGGGGCCATGTATCGTGAGATTTTGAGTGAAAACCTCCTTCCATCAGCAAGGGCATTGAAGATGAAACGTGGCTGGGTCTTTCAGCATGACAATGATCCCAAACACACCGCCTGGGCAACGAAGGAGTGGCTTCGTAAGAAGCATTTCAAGGTCCTGGAGTGGCCTAGCCAGTCTCCAGATCTCAACCCCAAAGAAAATCTTTGGAGGGAGTTGAAAGTCCGTGTTGCCCAGTGACAGCCCCAAAACATCACTGCTCTAGGGGAGATCTGCATGGAGGAATGGGCCAAAATACCAGCAACAGTGTGTGAAAACCTTGTGAAGACTTACAGAAAACGTTTGACCTGTGTCATTGCCAACAACAGGTATATAACAAAGTATTGAAAAACTTTTGTTATTGACCAAATACTTATTTTCCACCATAATTTGCAAATAAATTCATTAAAAATCCTACAATGTGATTTTCTGGATTTTTTTTTCTCATTTTGTCTGTCATAGTTGACGTGTACCTATGATGAAAATTACAGGCCTCTCTCATCTTTTTAAGTGGGAGAACTTGCACAATTGGTGGCTGACTAAATCCTTTTTTCCCCACTGTACATCCCTCTCCCTCAACGTGATAAAGACAAAGGAGATGATTGTGGACTACAGGCACGCCCCCATTCTCATCGACAGGGCTGTAGTGGAGCAGGTTGAGAGCTTCAAGTTCCGTTGTGTCCACATCACTAACAAAAACTATCATGGTCCAAACACACCAAGACAATCGTGAAGAGGGCACGACAACGCCTATTCCCCCTCAGGAGACCGAAAAGATTTGGCATGGGTCCTCAGACCCTCAAAAAAGTTCTACAGCCGCACCATCGAGAGCACTGCCTGGTATGGCAACTGCTCAGCCTCTGACCACAATCATTACAGAGGGTAGTGCATACCTCCCAGTACATCACTTGGGCCAAGCTTCCTTCGATCCAGAACCTCTATACCAGGCGGTGTCAGAGGAAGGCCCTAAACATTTTCAAAGACTCCAGCCACCCTAGTCATAGACTGTTCTCTCTGCTACCGCACGGGAAGCGGTACCGGAGTGTCAAGTCTAGGTCCAAAAGGCTTCTGAACAGCTTCTATCCCCCAAGCCATAAGACTCCTGAACACCTAATCAAATGCTTCTACCCCCCCCCCCCCCCCCTCCCTCCTTTTACGCTGCTGCTACTCTCTGTTTATTATCTATTCATAGTCACTTTAACTCTACCTACATGTACATTTTACCTCAATTACCTGGACTAACCTGTGCCTCTCCACATTGACTCTGTACCGGTACCCCCCTGTATATAGCCTCCCTACTGTTATTTTATTGCTGCTCTTTAATTATTTTCTATTTTTATTTTTTAGTTATCTATTTTTTACTTAACACTTATTTTTCTTAAAACTGCATTGTTGGTTAAGGGCTTGTTAGTAAGCATTTCACTGTAAGGTCTACACCTGTTGTATTCGGCGCATTTGATAAAGAGAGAGAGAGAGAGAGAGAGAGAGATAAAGAGAGAGAGAGAGAGAGAGAGAGAGAGAGAGAGAGAGAGAGAGAGAGAGAGAGAGAGATAAAGAGAGAGAGAGAGATAAAGAGAGAGAGAGATAAAGAGAGAGAGAGAGGGAGAGAGAGAGAGAGATAAAGAGAGAGAGATAGAGAGAGAGAGATAAAGAGAGAGAGAGAGATAAAGAGAGAGAGAGATAAAGAGAGAGAGAGAGAGAGAGAGAGAGAGAGAGAGAGAGAGAGAGAGAGAGAGAGAGAGAGAGAGAGAGAGAGAGAGAGAGAGAGAGATAAAGAGAGAGAGAGAGAGACAGAGAGATACACACACTTCAACCATAATATTTATTTGAATGAAAATATGCAAAAGGTTTGTTGAGTATCAATATGAGAGCTCCAAGTTGACCAAGACACATCCTTCTATCACTATACCTGCCTAAATCTGTCTTCCAGTTCCACCTCACCATAGCCCCTATGTAGGAGGGGCCTGTTGTGTAGACTAGAAGACATGTACTAGGAGAATACATGACGTTAGTGTGTGTGTTGTGTGTGTTCATGTGTGCATATTCTCACATACAAGTGCAGGCATGGTGTGAACAGTGTGTTCAGTCAAGTGTAAACAAACAACACACTGTATTAATACACGCATGTGCCAATAATGGGTGACACACACACACACACACACATACTCACACTCTCACTCTCACACTCTCACACACAGTGAGTGTATTCCATTAGTGTTGGCCATGGGTTGGAGATGGGGCCAGTGTGTGTGTTCAGTCACTAATGTACTGAGTCCTGGAGCCTCGGGTGATCCAGCTAGCCAACCAATCAATATAAATCACTGTCACACAACAGGCCAGTGTATGTGTGTGTGTGTGTGTGTGTGTGTGTGTGTGTGTGTGTGTGTGTGTGTGTGTGTGTGTGTGTGTGTGTGTGTGTGTGTGTGTGTGTGTGTGTGTGTGTGTGTGTGTGTGTGTGTTTGTGTGTTCAGGGGCGGACTGGCCATCTGGCAATTCTGGCAAATGCCGGAGGGTCCGGACCATGTTTTAGTTGGGTGAGCTGGTCGAAAATGATTAAAATACGAAGGAAATGGGCAGTCCGCCCCTGAACACACACACACACACACACACTGGCCGGTTAAGATGGGCATGTTAAGATCTCTTTTGTCATAATAATATATAATGAGCATTTGTCTGAGCAGTGGGCAAAGGCCGGCCTGGTTTTCGGAATTGCTGAGCTGAGGTCGTGCGAATTCACATTCAAAGTCTAATGCAAATCAGCAGAGAGACCTGCTCTGACTCTCTGTCATCAGTCAGACAAGATCATGGATCGTAAAAAAAACTGAAAGGCTATTGAGGCCAATGCTGCTAAATGTGTGAAATGAATTACAAGTTCTGGTTCTGCTGGTCCGAACTCTGTGATTGTGTCTGTGAGAAATGATGCTTAGTGCAGACAGATCAGCTGCTGCTGCAGAGCACCAGGGCAGTCAATCAGAGCACCAGGGCAGTCAATCAGAGGACCAGGGCAGTCTATCAGAGGACCAGGGCAGTCAATCAGAGCACCAGGGCAGTCAATCAGAGCACCAGGGCAGTCAATCAGAGGACCAGGGCAGTCTATCAGAGGACCAGGGCAGTCAATCAGAGCACCAGGGCAGTCAATCAGAGCACCAGGGCAGTCAATCAGAGGACCAGGGCAGTCAATCAGAGGACCAGGGCAGTCAATCAGAGGACCAGGGCAGTCAATCAGAGGACCAGGGCAGTCTATCAGAGGACCAGGGCAGTCAATCAGAGCACCAGGGCAGTCAATCAGAGGACCAGGGCAGTCAATCAGAGGACCAGGGCAGTCAATCAGAGCACCAGGGCAGTCAATCAGAGGACCAGGGCAGTCAATCAGAGGACCAGGGCAGTCAATCAGAGGACCAGGGCAGTCAATCAGAGGACCAGGGCAGTCTATCAGAGGACCAGGGCAGTCTATCAGAGGACCAGGGCAGTCTATCAGAGGACCAGGGCAGTCAATCAGAGGACCAGGGCAGTCAATCAGAGCACCAGGGCAGTCAATCAGAGGACCAGGGCAGTCAATCAGAGCACCAGGGCAGTCAATCAGAGGACCAGGGCAGTCAATCAAGTGAAGAACTTTGTGGGACGCTGGACTGATTGGAATGTTGTAACCGCGTGAGAGAGGAATGACACAACACAACCTCGAGACGGTTGGTGAGGGAGTTCTACCCTATTAATAGTTGTAGTAGTTGGTAATATTATTGATATTTGTAGTAGTTGGTGATATTATTGATATTTGTAGTAGTTGGTAATAATATTGAAATTTGTAGTAGTTGGTAATAATATTGATATTTGTAGTAGTTGGTAATATTATTGATATTTGTAGTAGTTGGTAATATTATTGATAGTTGTAGTAGTTGGTAATATTATTGATATTTGTAGTAGTTGGTAATAATATTGATATTTGTAGTAGTTGGTAATAATATTGATATTTGTAGTAGTTGGTAATAATATTGATATTTGTAGTAGTTGGTAATAATATTGATATTTGCAGTAGTTGGTAATAATATTGATATTTGCAGTAGTTGGTAATATTATTGATATTTGTAGTAGTTGGTAATATTATTGATATTTGTAGTAGTTGGTAATAATATTGATATTTGTAGTAGTTGGTAATAATATTGATATTTGTAGTAGTTGGTAATAATATTGATATTTGTAGTAGTTGGTAATAATATTGATATTTGCAGTAGTTGGTAATAATATTGATATTTGCAGTAGTTGGTAATATTATTGATATTTGTAGTAGTTGGTAATATTATTGATATTTGTAGTAGTTGGTAATAATATTGATATTTGTAGTAGTTGGTAATATTATTGATATTTGTAGTAGTTGGTAATATTATTGATATTTGTAGTAGTTGGTAATATTATTGATATTTGTAGTAGTTGGTAATAATATTGATAGTTGTAGTAGTTGGTCGTAATATTGATAGTTGTAGTAGTTGGTAATAATATTCATATTTGCAGTAGTTGGTAATAATATTGATAGTTGTAGTAGTTGGTAATAACATTCATATTTGTAGTAGTTGGTAATATTATTGATATTTGTAGTAGTTGGTTGTAATATTGATATTTGTAGTAGTTGGTAATATTATTGATATTTGTAGTAGTTGGTAATATTATTGATATTTGTAGTAGTTGGTAATATTATTGATAGTTGTAGCAGTTGGTAATAATATTGATAGTTGTAGTAGTTTGTAATATTATTGATATTTGTAGTAGTTGGTAATATTATTGATATTTGTAGTGGTTGCTAACATTATTGATATTTGTAGTAGTTGGTAATATTATTGATATTTGTAGTAGTTGGTAATATTATTGATAGTTGTAGTAGTTGGTGATATTATTGATAGTTGTAGTAGTTGGTGATATTATTGATATTTGTAGTATTAGGTAATATTATTGATATTTGTAGTAGTTGTTAATATTATTGATAGTTGTAGTAGTTGGTAATATTATTGATAGTTGTAGTAGTTGGTAATAATATTGATATTTGTAGTGGTTGCTAATATTATTGATATTTGTAGTAGTTGGTAATATTATTGATATTTGTAGTAGCTGGTAATATTTTGATAGTTGTAGTGGTTGCTAATATTATTGATATTTGTAGTAGTTGGTAATATTATTGATATTTGTAGTAGTTGTTAATATTATTGATAGTTGTAGTAGTTGGTAATAATATTGATAGTTGTAGTAGTTGGTGATATTATTGATATTTGTAGTATTTGGTAATATTATTGATATTTGTAGTAGTTGTTAATATTATTGATAGTTGTAGTAGTTGGTAATATTATTGATAGTTGTAGTAGTTGGTAATAATATTGATATTTGTAGTGGTTGCTAATATTATTGATATTTGTAGTAGTTGGTAATATTATTGATATTTGTAGTAGTTGGTAATATTATTGATAGTTGTAGCAGTTGGTAATAATATTGATAGTTGTAGTAGTTTGTAATATTATTGATATTTGTAGTAGTTGGTAATATTATTGATATTTGTAGTGGTTGCTAACATTATTGATATTTGTAGTAGTTGGTAATATTATTGATATTTGTAGTAGTTGGTAATATTATTGATAGTTGTAGTAGTTGGTAATAATATTGATAGTTGTAGTAGTTGGTGATATTATTGATATTTGTAGTATTAGGTAATATTATTGATATTTGTAGTAGTTGTTAATATTATTGATAGTTGTAGTAGTTGGTAATATTATTGATAGTTGTAGTAGTTGGTAATAATATTGATATTTGTAGTGGTTGCTAATATTATTGATATTTGTAGTAGTTGGTAATATTATTGATATTTGTAGTAGCTGGTAATATTTTGATAGTTGTAGTGGTTGCTAATATTATTGATATTTGTAGTAGTTGGTAATATTATTGATATTTGTAGTAGTTGTTAATATTATTGATAGTTGTAGTAGTTGGTAATAATATTGATAGTTGTAGTAGTTGGTGATATTATTGATATTTGTAGTATTTGGTAATATTATTGATATTTGTAGTAGTTGTTAATATTATTGATAGTTGTAGTAGTTGGTAATATTATTGATAGTTGTAGTAGTTGGTAATAATATTGATATTTGTAGTGGTTGCTAATATTATTGATATTTGTAGTAGTTGGTAATATTATTGATATTTGTAGTAGCTGGTATTATTTTGATAGTTGTAGTAGTTGGTAATAATATTGATAGTTGTAGTAGTTGGTAATATTATTGATATTTGTAGTAGTTGGTAATATTATTGATATTTGTAGCAGTTGGTAATATTATTGATAGTTTTAGTAGTTGGTAATAATATTGATAGTTGTAGTAGTTGGTAATATTATTGATATTTGTAGTAGTTGGTAATATTATTGATAGATGTAGTAGTTGGTAATATTATTGATAGTTGTAGTGGTTGGTAATATTATTGATAGTTGTAGTAGTAGCCTTATCTACTATGAAAAACTAGTACAATTATGTTTTCAGCCAGCTAGCTACTAGCATAGCTAAATCGGATGACTTGTTCAATGGGGAGCACAGAGATAACGTTAGATGGTTGTCTGGATGGCTGCTACAGAGATGAGAGGATGACTTTAAGGAATGAAACATAATAAAGTCATCAAATAAAACTAAGTAAAATACACAACTGAAATATTTTCTGAAGGTAAAGTAAGTAATGAGAATAATTTATGGTTGTAGTTGTTGGTAATAATATTGTTGATTTTTTCACCTAGACGGCTCGGGGATTAGAACCCGCGACCTTTCGGTTACTTGCACAACGCTCTTAACCACTAAGCTACCTGCAGCCCCCGTAAGTGACAAGCAGTACTGGGCAGTCACTACCATCATGGGGCTCTTATCAATTGTTTTATTCTGTGTTGTTCCAGCATTCATTCAACCCAGTGTCAGTGTCAGGAAGAAGGCAGGTGATTGCTAAGGGAAGCTCTAAAATTATTTTAATGTAATTATTTCATAATGCATTTAATGTCCCCAAAAAAGATTGAAAAAAGAAAATGAAAACTATCTTTGATTGTCTTTTATTATCTTCATCCTCTCCTTCTCCGTGGCCGACATGAGTAAGACATTTAAGCATGTTAACCCCCGGACAGCATCCCGAGCCGCGTCCTCAGAGCATGCGCAGACCAGCTGGCTGGTGTGTTTTCTGGACATATTCAATCTCTCCCTTTCCCAGTCTGCTGTTCCCACATGTTTCAAGATGGCCACCATTGTTCCTGTACCCAAGAAAGCAAAGGTAACTGAACTAAATGACTATCGCCCCGTAACACTCACCTCTGTCATCAGGAAGTGCTTTGAGAGGCTAGTTAAGGATCATATCACCTCTACCTTACCTGTCACCCTAGACCCACTTCAATTTGCTTACCGCCCCAATAGATCCACAGACGATGCAATTGCCATCACGCTGCACACTGCCCTATCCCATCTGGACAAGAGGAATACCTATGTAAGAATGCTGTTCATTGACTATAGCTCAGCATTCAACACCATAGTACCCTCCAAGCTCATCATTAAGCTCGAGACCCTGGGTCTGAACCCCGCCCTGTGCAACTGGGTCCTGGACTTCCTGACGGGCCGCCCCCAGGTGGTGAAGGTAGAAAACAACATCGCCACTTCGCTGATCCTGAAAACTGGGGCACCACAAGGGTGCATGCTCAGCCCCTTCCTGTACTCCCTGTTCACCCATGACTGCGTGGCCAAGCACGCCTCCAACTCAATCATCAAGTTTGCAGAAGACACAACAGTAGTAGGCTTGATTACCAACAATGACGAGACCGCCTACAGGGAGGAGGTGAGGGCTCTGGGAGTGTGGTGCCAGGAAAATAACCTCTCACGCAACGTCAACAAAACAAAGGAGATGCTTGTGGACTTCAGGAAACAGCAGAGGGTGCACCCCGCTATCCACATCGACGGGACCGCAGTGGAGAAGGTGGAAAGCTTCAATCACATCACCGACCCACGCAGACAGTGTGGTGAAGAAGGCGCAACAGAGCCTATTCAACCTCAGGAGGCTGAAGAAATTCGTCTTGGCACCTAAAACCCTCACACTTTTACAGATGCACAATTGAGAGCATCCTGTCGGGCTGTATCACCGTCTGGTACGGCAACTGCACTGCCCGCAACAGCCCATAGTCTCTAATCAGCCTATAATCTCTAATCAGCCTATAATCTCTAATCAGCCTGTACTCTCTAATCAGCCCATAGTCTCTAATCAGCCTGTACTCTCTAATCAGCCTGTACTCTCTAATCAGCCCATAGTCTCTAATCAGCCTATAATCTCTAATCAGCCCATAGTCTCTAATCAGCCCATAGTCTCTAATCAGCCCATAGTCTCTAATCAGCCTGTACTCCAGAGCTTGATGTTTCTGTATTCTGTCTGTATAGTGCCATCAGAAAGTATTCACACCCCTTTACTTTTTCCACATGTTGTTGCTGGCAGCACCAACTCACTAAGTTAAATTATGTGTAAATGTATTTGGGTGAATAAAGGTGATTCTGATTATGGTCATGAATGACCGTCCAACTCTGCAGGGGGTGTCATCGCTTGCAGCAGCCATTTTACCCACTACAGGTTCTCTGACAGTAGTAAAGAGAGAAGATCTCTGACTGAGCACAGTAATCATTCCATATTACATTTACATTTTAGTCATTTAGCAGACGCTCTTATCCAAAGCAATTTGGGTTAAGTGCCTTGCTCAAGGGCACATCGACAGATTTTTCACCTAGTCGGCTTTCCAGTTACTGGCACAACGCTCTTAACCACTAAGCTACCTGCCGCCCATATTAAACTGATCATGGCGGTAGGTAGATTATGCAATAGTCATGTAAACAATTTACTCTGCTTGTCTTAATCGGTGTAAGGTCAAAATCGAAGTAAGCATACGCTGATTGAAACGTCTGGTTTTCTGAGCAATGTTTCAAATTATTAGGACATGTAAACTCCTGAATCGGCGCTCCAGTGGTGTGTTTGATCTGCACATGTTCTAGGACCAGCCGAGCGATCCTACGTCTTTAGCGGGAGTGAAGTGATTTCAGAACAACTGAATGTATGCGTCTTAATCAGGTAGCCTGATTTCAGATGTGTCCATGTAAACAGGATTATTAGGAAAATCTTTTTTTTTTTTTTTTTTGCAAAGCATGTAAACGTTTTAATCAAACTATTATATTAATTTGACTATCCACAATAATCACATGATTGTAACCGTACGCATTGACACAGAACCACAGTCTCATGGATGTTTAAGTAGGAACGCCCACTTTTTTTAAATTCCCAACGTTCGGGGGGTGGGACAAGCTGAGATCAGGGTATCATCCTCACTCCTCCCTAAAGCTTATTATAGTTTTCAAAAAGCACGTGATTACCCCCAAATATGTCCCCTGAGGGCAAAATCGGGAAAATAACCATACATAGCTTTTGATCAACAGAACGCATTTGAAAGCTGGGGCGGCAGGTAGCTTAGTGGTTAAGAGCGTTGTGCCAGTAACCGAAAGGTTGCTGGTTCTAATCCCCGAGCCGACTAGGTGACAAATCTGTCGATGTGCCCTTGAGCAAGGCACTTAACCCTAATTGCTCATGTAAGTCGCTCTGGATAAGAGCGTCTGCTAAATGACCCCCCCCCCCCCCCAAAAGCTGTTTTTTTTTTTTACTACGTGTTCGTAACGTGATTTGGACAACGATTTTGATGCAACGAATGGCCAGAACGTTCCTTTAAGGGTTAAGGTTTGGGATACAGAAACAACTCTAGAGTTAACTTCAGACATTCATTCCGATTGGTTAACAATTCAGGCATTAATTCCGAGTGGTTAAATTAAGGATTAAGGTCTGGGATAGGGTCAATTAACTTCAGGCATTAATTCCGATTGGTTAAGTTAAGGATGAACTCCCCCTCCTCCTCCACTCCACTCCTCTCACTCGCTCTCCCTCCTCCCCCTCCCCCTCTCATCTCTTCCTCTCACTCACTCCCTACCTTCTCTCTCTCTCCTCTCTTCTCTCGCTCCCACCTCTCCCTCCCCTCACTCCTCTCACTCACTCTCCCGCTGTTCTCTCATCACTGTCTCTGTTCCCTCTCGCCTTCTCTCACTCACTATCTTCCCATCTCTCTCTTACGCGCTCCCTCTCTCTCTCTTCTTTCATCACTGTCTCTGTTCCCCCTCTATCTGACAGACAGTGGAGGAGAGCAGCAGGAACTCTAAAAGTGGCCCCCTCGGGGGGACAGGTAGTGTTTTCTTGAAAAGTCGGACGGCACTTCTCTTTTCTGGGAAAAGTTAAAGGTAACAAGCAGAGAGAGAAGTAACGAGACAACACATCACAAAGTAAACTCTTTCACACTGCCTCTCCTCTCTTCTAACCCTGTCTTCTTTGTATTTCTCTTGTTCTCCCTCCCCAGTAAATCAGACCAAAGTGTTGGGACAGCTTTCGCTAGCTTTCCTTCTCTTCCCCTCAATTCCGCTCCTCTTCCTGTTGTCGTGTGTTCACCATATTGTCTCCTTCCCTTTCTCCATTCTCTCCTTTAATCCATCACCCTCTCAAATGTCACTCCTTCCAAACCATGGCTGGAATACCAAACCATGGCTGGAATACCAAACCATGGCTGGAATACCAAACCATGGCTAGAATACTTAAAGTAGTGCTATACCAGATATACCAGTATAAATATCCAACTATACCAGTATAAATATCCAACTATACCAGTATAAATATCCAACTATACCAGTATAAATATCCATCTATACCAGTATAAATATCCAACTATACCAGTATAAATATCCAACTATACCAGTATAAATATCCAACTAAACCAGTATAAATATCCAACAACTTCAAAGACACTGGCAACTTTGTATTTGTAGTGAACTTGGTTGTGAAGTTATCGGCGGTCACAGAGAGACAGATAAACATCTTGATTCTATACGTTTAGATCTTCGGTGTATAAAGCTGTTCTACGAGTGGTCTGAGGCAGTCGGCAAATAACCAGAATTTTAAAGTGCAATTTTAGTAACGATGGTTTCGGGAAACAGCTTCGAGATTTAACGATGCTCCTACGAAGATTATAACGATGAACGTAGCCTTAAGATGCTTTTGGGAAACCGGGCCCAATTTTGGGAACCCCCCCCCCCCCCTTCTCTCTCTCTTCCTCACCCGTCAGCCTCCCACTGGGTGGCGTTTCATTGTGACCTTACTAAAGGTGGAGAGCCCATTAGCAGCCATCGTTGGTTATTCCACTGTGGTAGACAAACCAATCAGCTAGCTCGAGCGCTGCCTAGCATGCCAGGATTGGATTGGACAGCCAGAAGACCATAGAGGTCTCTGTCCCAAACGTGTTGACTTTATAGTGTACTGCTTTTGAACAGGGCTCCACGGGTGACCTTTGGGAGGCAGGGGTCACGGTCACATGGATGACATCATTATGCAGTAATGTCTTATTGAATACACTTGACTCCTTAAGTGATACAGGATGCGTGTAGTTCACCGATACAAATTCATTATTCTCAAATGCTCTGGATATATCTTGCAATCTCTTGTTTAGTCAATAGCCACTGCTTATCGGGAATCGACTTTAACTTCAGAAAACTATACATTAAACCTTACTTATTTTTATTTTAACGTGGGAAAAAATGACTCACTAGTTAATCACGACTTTGTGCAGAATCCAACTTTTTTAACATACTGAGTGATAGCCAGAATAGAGAGGTCGGGAGAGGAGAAAGTCTCTTTCCATATCAATATTGCAAACATGGTAGCTGGCTAGCATGAGCATGTCACCAGTAATGCCTCAGACAATGCCTACAGGACTCATGCATTATTCAAAAGGCCCAGCGAGGGTTTGTATCCGAGCCTGACATCATCTATTTAGATCTAAGTGTTAAAGCAACCTAGCAAAAAGCATTTGTTACTGCTGCTGCCATGGCCCGCTTATGAGAGGGCGAACAGTGGGGTGGATGGAGGTGGAGGGGAAATGGAGAGACGTGGAGGGAAGAGGGAAGAGTGGGGTGGATGGAGGAGGAGGGGAAATGGAGAGACATGGAGGGAAGAGGGAAGTGGTAGGAGATGAAAGGGAGATGAAGGAGAGAGGGAAGAGGTAGGAGATGAAAGGGAGATGAAGGAGAGAGAGGGAAGAGGTAGGAGATGAAAGGGAGATGAAGGAGAGAGAGGGAAGAGGTAGGAGATGAAAGGGATATGAAGGAGAGAGAGGGAAGAGGTAGGAGATGAAAGGGATATGAGGAGAGAGGGAAGAGGTAGGAGAAGAAAGGGAGATGAAGGAGAGAGAGGGAAGAGGTACAAGATGAAAAGGAATATAAAGGAGATAGAGGGAAGAGGTAGGAGATGAAAGGGATATGAGGAGAGAGGGAAGAGGTAGGAGATGAAAGGGAGATGAAGGAGAGAGAGGGAAGAGGTGGAAGATGAAAGAGAGATGGAAGAGAGAGGGAAGAGGTGGGAGATGAAAGGGAGATGAGGAGAGAGGGAAGAGGTGGGAGATGAAAGGGGATGAGGAGAGAGGGAAGAGGTAGGAGATGAAAGGGAGATGAAGGAGAGAGGGAAGAGGTGGGAGAAGAAAGGGAGATTAAGGAGAGAGGGAAGAGGTGGGAGAAGAAAGGGAGATGAAGGAGAGAGAGGGAATAGGTAGGAGATGAAAGGGAGATGAAGGAGAGAGGGAAGTAGGAGGAGATGAAAGGGAGATGAAGGAGAGAGAGGGAAGAGGTAGGAGATGAAAGGGATATGAGGAGAGAGGGAAGAGGTGGGAGATGAAAGGGAGATGAAGGAGAGAGGGAAGAGGGAAGAGGTAGGAGATGAAAGGGAGATGAAGGAGAGAGGGAAGAGGTAGGAGATGAAAGGGAGATGAAGGAGAGAGGGAAGAGGTGGGAGAAGAAAGGGATATGAAGAAGAGAGGGAAGAGGGAAGAGGTAGGAGATGAAAGGGAGATGAACGAGAGAGCGAAGAGGTGGGAGATGAAAGGGAGATGGAAGAGAGAGGGAAGAGGTGGGAGATGAAAGGGGGATGAGTAGAGAGAGGGAAGAGGTGGGAGATGAAAGGGAGATGAACGAGAGAGAGAGAAGAGGTAGGAGATGAAAGGGAGATGGAAGAGAGAGGGAAGAGGGAAGAGGTAGGAGTTGAAAGGGAGGAAGAAATGTAGCTGGCAAAGGGTGGCTACTTTGTAAAATATAGTTTGATTTTTTAAACACTTTTTTGGTTACTACATGATTCCATATGTGGTATTTCATAGTTTTGATGTCTTCACTATTATTCTACAATGTAGAAAATAGTTTTAAAAAACCTGGAATGAGTAGGTGTGTCCAAACTTTTGACTGGTACTGTATATACACACAAACAATATACAGTGAGGGAAATAAGATTTTGTACGTTTGCCCACTGACAAAGTCATGATCAGTCTATGATTTTAATGGTAGGTTTATTTGAACAGTGAGAGACAGAATAACAACAAAAAAATCCAGAAAAACGCATGTCAAAAATGTTATAAATTGATTTGCATTTTAATTAGGGAAATAAGTATTTGACCCCTCTGCAAAACATGACTTAGTACTTGGTGGAAAAACCCTTGTTGGCAATCACTGTCAAGTTCGTTTAAGGACGGGTCAGACCATGGCGCAGCGTGAAAGCCATACATGTTTATTTCACCGATAACACACACGACAAAACAACAAACCAATGAAACGTGAAGTCCTAAGGCTGAACACAATACAAGCCTCGACACGGAACAAGATCCCACAACTAATGATTGCCAACAGGCTGCCTAAGTATGATCCCCAATCAGAGACGACGAGCGACAGCTGCCTCTGATTGGGAATTACACCCGGCCAAACATAGAACTACACAACATAGAATGAAACATAGAAATACTAACATGGAATATCCACACCCTGACTCAATATACTAGAGTCCCATAAGTCAGGGCGTGACAATCACAGAGGTCAGACGTTTCTTGTAGTTGGCCACCAGGTTTGCACAGGTTTGGCAACTCAAACCTTCAGCTCCCTCTACAGATTTTATATGGGATTAAGGTCTGGAGACTGGCTAGGCCACTCCAGGACCTTCATGTGCTTCTTCTTGAGCCACTCCTTTGTTGCCTTGGCCGTGTGTTTTGGGTCATTCTCATGCTGGAATACCCATCCACGACCCATTTTCAATGCCCTGGCTGAGGGAAGGAGGTTCTCACCCAAGATTTGACGGTACATGGCCCGTCCATCGTCCCTTTGATGCGGTGAAGTTGTCCTGTCCCCTTAGCAGAAAAACACCCCCAAAGCATAATGTTTCCACCTCCATGTTTGACGGTGGGGATGGTGTTCTTGGGGTCATAGGCAGCATTCCTCCTTCTCCAAACACGGCGAGTTGAGTTGATGCCAAAGAGCTCGATTTTGGTCTCATCTGACCAAAACACTTTCACCCAGTTCTCCTCTGAATCAGTCAGATGTTCATTGGCAAACTTCAGATGGGCCTGTATATGTGCTTTCTTTAGCAGGGGGACTTTGAGGGCGCTGCAGGATTTCAGTCCTTCACGGCGTAGTGTGTTACCAATTGTTTTCTTGGTGACTATGGTCCCAGCTGCCTTGAGATCATTGACAAGATCCTCCCGTGCAGTTCTGGGCTGATTCCTCACCGTTCTCATGATCATTGCAACTCCACGAGGTGAGATCTTGCATGGAGCCCCAGGCAGAGGGAAAGTGACAGTTATTTTGTGTTTCTTCCATTTGCGAATAATTGCACCAACTGTTGTCACCTTCTCACCAAGCTGCTTGGCGATGGTCTTGTAGCCCATTCCAGCCTTGTGTAGGTCTACAATCTTGTCCCTGACATCCTTGGAGAGCTCGTTGGTCTTGGCCATGGTGGAGAGTTTGGAATCTGATTGATTGATTGCTTCTGTGGACAGATGTCTTTTATACAGATAACAAACTGAGATTAGGAGCACTCCCTTTAAGAGTGTGCTCCTAATCTCAGCTCGTTACCTGTATAAAAGACACATGGGAGCCAGAAATCTTTCTGATTGAGAGGGGATCAAATACTTATTTCCCTCATTAAATTGCAAATCAATTTATAACATTTTTGACATGCGTTTTTCTGGATTTTTTTGTTGTTATTCTGTCTCTCACTGTTCAAATAAACCTACCATTAAAATTATAGACTGATCATTTCTTTGTCAGTGGGCAAACGTACAAAATCAGCAGGGGATCAAATACTTTTTTCCCTCACTGTATATATATATATATATATATATATATATATATATATATATATATATATATATATATATATATATATATATATACAGTACCAGTCAAAAGTTTGGGCACCTACTCGAAAGCCTCAAAAAGAAAGGCATTGATTGGTAGATGGGTATCAATAACAAATCAGACATTGAATATCTATTTAAGCATGGTCAAGTTAATTATGCTGTGGATTACTGGATATATTAAACAAACTAGACACATCAAATATACAATAATCCTTCTGAACTGAGCTGCAGGACCGGAATGAAACTGCTCAGGGATGTTACCATTTAAAACAGCTACAGAGGTCAATGCCTGTGATGGTAGAAAACTGAGGATGGATCAACAACATTGTAGTGATTCCACAATACTGACCTACAGTTGAAGTCGGAAGTTTACATACACTTTAGCCAAAATACATTTAAACTCAGTTTTTCACAATTCCTGACATTTAATCCTAGTAAGAATTCCCTGTCTTAGGTCAGTTAGGATCACAACTTTATTTTAAGAATGTGAAATGTCAGAATAATAGTAGAGAGAATGATTTATTTCAGCTTTTATTTCTTTCATCACATTCCCAGTGGGTCAGAAGTTTACATACACTCAATTAGTATTTGGTAGCATTGCCTTTAAATTGTTTAACTTGGGTCAAACGTTTCAGGTAGACTTCCACAAGCTTCCAAAAATAAGTTGGGTGAATTATGGCCCATTCCTCCTGACAGAGCTGGTGTAACTGAGTCAGGTTTGTAGGCCTCCTTGCTCGCGCATGCTTTTTCAGTTCTGCCCACAAAATTTCTACAGGATTGAGGTCAGGGCTTTGTGATGGCCACTCCAATACCTTGACTTTGTTGTCCTTAAGCCATTTTGCCACAACTTTGGAAGTATGCTTGGGGTCATTGTCCATTTGGAAGACCCATTTGCGACCAAGCTTTAACTTCCTGACTGATGACTTGAGATGTTGTTTCAATATACCCACATAATTTTCCATCCTCTTGATGCCATCTTTTTTGTGAAGTGCACCAGTCCTTCCTGCAGCAAAGCACCCCCACAGCATGATACTGCCACCCCTGTGCTTCACAGTTGGAATGGTGTTATTCGGCTTGCAAGCAACCCCCTTTTTCCTCCAAACATATCGATGGTCATTATGTCCAAACAGTTCTATTTTTGTTTCATCAGACCAGAGGACATTTCTCAAAAGAACAATCTTTGTCCCCATGTGCAGTTGCAAACCGTAGTCTGGCCTTTTTAATGGCGGTTTTGGAGCTGTGGCTTCTTCCGTGCTGGGCGGCCTTTCAGGTTATGTCGATACAGGACTCGTTTTACTGTGGATATAGATACTTTTGTACCTCTTTCCTCCAGCATCTTCACAAGGTCCTTTGCTGTTGTTCTGGGAATGATTTGCACTTTTCGCACCAAAGTACGTTAATCTCTAGGAGACAGAACGCGTCTCCTTCCTGAGCAGTATGACGGCTGCGTGGTCCCATGGTGTTTATACTTGCGTACTATTGTTTGTACAGATGAACCTGGTACCTTCAGGCATTTGGACATTTCTCCCAAGGATGAACCAGACTTGTGGAGGTCTACAATTTTTTTTTTCTTTGCTGATTTATTATAATTATAAAAATTATATGCCATTTAGCAGACGCTTTTATCCAAAGCAACTTACAGTCATGCGTGCATACATTTATTTGTGTATGGGTGGTCCCGGGGATCGAACCCACAACCTTGGCATTACAAGCGCCGTGCTCTACCAGCTGAGCTACAGAGGCCCACCCATACATACCATTTATTTTGATTTTCCCATGATGTCAAGCAAAGAGGCACTGAGTTTGAAGGTAGGCCTTGAAATACATCCACAGGTACACCTCCAATTGACTCAAATGATGTCAATTAGCCTATCAGAAGCTTCTAAAGCCATGACATCATTTTCTGGAATTTCCCAAGCTGTTTAAAGGCACAGTCAACTTAGTGTATGTAAACTTCTGACCCACCGTGATTGTGATATAGTGAATTATAAGTGAAATAATCTCTCTGTAAACAATTGTTGGAAAAATTACTTGTGTCATGCACAAAGTAGATGTCCTAACTGACTTGCCAAATCGATAGTTTGTTAACAAGAAATTTGTGGAGTGGTTGAAAAACGAGTTTTAATGACTCCAACGTAAGTGTATGTAAACTTCCGACTTCAACTGTAAATGATAGAGTGAAATTCAGAATACAAATATCCAGAATAAAAACACAGCAAAGGAATACACTTTTTGGCCTAAACGCAAAGCCTTATGTTTGGAGAAAATCCAACACATCACTGAGTAACAAACTATCTCTTTATTTTTAAGAATGGTGGGTATGATTGTTATGGGTATGATTGAAATCGTCAAATACTGGGGAGTTTTTCTGGATAAAAACAAAACGGGATGGAGCTAAGCATAGAGGAAAACCTGCTTCAGTCTGCTTTACACCAGACACTGGGAGAGGAATTAATCTTTCAGCAGGACAATAACCTACAACACAAGGCCAAATCTACACTGGAGTTGGTTACCAAGACGACCTTGAATGTTCCTGAGTGACCTAGTTACAGTTTTGACTTAAATCTGTTTGGATATCCATGGCAACATCCCAAAGGTGTTTGATAGGGTTGAGGTCAGGGCTCTGTGCAGGTCAGTCAAGTTCTTCCACACCGATCTCGACAAATCATTTCTGTATGGACCTCATTTTGTGCACGGGGGCATTGTCATGCTGAAACAGGAAAGGACCTTCCCCAAACTGTTGCCAAAAAGTTGGAAACACAGAATTGTCTACAATGTCATTGCATGCTGTAGCGTTAAGATTTCCCTTCACTGGACCATGAAAAACAGCCCCAAACAATTATTCCTCCACCACCAAACTTTACAGTTGGCACTATGCATTCGGGCAGGTAGCATTCTCCTGGCATCCGCCAAACCCAGATTCGTCCGTCGGACTGCCAGATGGTGAAGCATGATTCATCACTCCAGGGAACGCGTTTCCACTGCTCCAGAGTCCAATGGCGGCGAGCTTTACATCACTCCAGCTGACGCATGGCATTGCGCATTGTGATCTTAGGCTTGTGTGCGGCTGCTCAGCCATGGAAACCCATTTCATGAAGCCCCCAACGAACAGTTCTTGTGCTGATGTTGCTTCCAGAGGCAGTTTGGAACTCGGTAGTGAGTGTTGCAACCGAGGACAAACGATTTTTATGCACTACGCGCTTCAGCACTCGGCGGTCCCATTCTGTGAACTTGTGTGGCCTACCACTTCGCGGCTGAGCAGTTGTTGCTCCTAGACGTTTCCACTTCACAATAACAGCACTTACAGTTGACCGGGGCAGCTCTAGCAGGGCCGAAATTTGACAAACTGACTTGTTGAAAAGGTGCCATCCTATGATGGTGCCACGTTGAAAGTCACTGAGCCAATGTTTGTCTATGGAGATTGCATGGCTGTGTGCTCGAGTTTATACACCTGTCAGTGATGGGTGTGGCTGAAATAGGGGTGACCACACACTTTTGGTGATGTAGAGTAGCTCAGTATTATAATTGTTTATTTTATACAGTCATTATTGCTCATTTTTATCAAGTGTGTCAATCATTTCAGACCCCCAACGTAGCTACTGTATGAAGTAGAAAGGATAGGGGTAGGATATAGGGGAAAAGAGAGGAATACAACTGAAAGATATAATGATACAGTACTGGAGGTGAGATGTAATGATACAGGACTGGAGGTTAGATGTAATGATACAGGACTGGAGGTTAGATGTAATGATACAGGACTGGAGGTGAGATGTAATGATACAGGACTGGAGGTGAGATGTAATGATACAGGACTGGAGGTGAGATGTAATGATACAGTACTGGAGGTGAGATGTAATGATACAGGACTGGAGGTGAGATGTAATGATACAGTACTGGAGGTTAGATGTAATGATACAGGACTGGAGGTGGAAGAGGAGGAGAGGACAGGAGAGGGAGAAGAGTTTGAGGGAGGACAAGAGGAGACATTTAAACTCTGTTCCCCTCCATCATCTCATCTCTCCATCCCTTTCTCCGTCCCTCCCTCCCTCCCTCCCTCCCTCCCTCCCTCCCTCCTCCTCCTCCTCCTCCTCCTCCTCCTCCTCCTCCATCCTGTTCTCCTCTATCATCCATTCATTCTCCTCTAACATCCCTCATCCTGAGTCATCGACGCAAATGCTCTTCCTGTTCATCCCCCTCTCTATGCTCCCTCCTCCTCCTCCTCCTCCTCCTCCTCCTCCTCCTCCTCCTCCTCCTCCATCCTGTTCTCCTCTATCATCCCTCATCCTGAGTCTCTTCCTGTTCATCCCCCTCTCTATGCTCCCTCCTCCTTTTCCACACTCTCTCCATCTTCTGCTTCTTTCCCTCTCTCTCTATCTTCCGTAACTCCTTTTGTCTCTAGCTAACCCCCTCAGCCCACCCTGCCTGTCCTCTTCTCCTCCATCTGTTCTGTTATTCTTCTGACAGTGAAGCAATCTTTCTGGGTCACTACCCGGCTACAGAGTTGTGGAGTCTGTGTAAACGTCTGGAAATCAAACTCGCACTGTCAGCTAAACACACCTGAGTTCAAATACTATTTTGACATTTTTCTAATACTTTGAGCGTTTCCTGCTAGCCTGCCTGGAGTTCCTGGTAGGTAGGGTTGTGGTAATATTCTACATGTCCGGTATGCCAGGCAAGCATAATCAAGCATTGATAAAATATTTGAAATGATTTAGAGTACTACTTGAACCCATTTCTACAGGTAAACACACCAACAACCATAGAAAACAGTTAACCCACTAAGCTAAAGCATGGGAGCTACATCTAGATCCCAGGTGCTAACATCTGTTTCTAAGTCTCAGGCAGCGACCACCGATCTACGGTAACAACCTACATTATAAAGTGGGTGGTTCGAGCCCTGAATGCTGATTGGCTGACAGCCGTGGTATATCAGACCGTACACCACAAAACAGTTATTTTTCCTGCTCTATTTACATTGGTGACCAGTTTATAATAGCAATAAGGCACCTCTGGGGTTTGTGATATACGGCCAATATACCACGGCTAAGGGCTGTGTCCAGGCACTCTGCGTTGCGTCGTGCATAAAGAACAGCCCTTAGCCGTGGTATATTGGCCATATACCACACCCCTTCGGGCCTTATTGCTTAAGTAACAACCTACAGTAACAACCTACAGGCTCCTGTGGGTCCTAGACTACCGTGCGGTAGCAGAGAGAACAGTCTATCAATTCTTTGGACCTTCCTTTGACACAGCCTGGTCTAGAGCTAATGGATGGCACTACAAATAACTACATAGAACCATCACGGGAAATATATAGGGTGCGTCCCAAATCGCACCCTATTCCCTAAATAGAGCACTACTTTTTGACCAGAACCCCTATGGGCAAAAATAGGGCACTACATAGTGAATACGACACAGTGAATACGGTGCCATGTGTGATGAGGAGCAACCAGACGCTGCACTTGACACATTTATGAAACTGCTCATCCCAGTTACTAATAAGCAGGCACCCATTAAGCAAATGACTGTAAAAAACGGTTAAATCCCCGTGGATTGATGAGGAATTGAAAAATGGTATGGTTGAGAGGGATGAGGCAAAAGAGATATGGGAAATAGGCCGATTGGAAAAGGTACCGCAAATAGAGAGATCATGTGACTAAACTGAATAAAAAGAAGAAGAAACTACACTATGAAACAAAGATAAATGACATAAAGAATGATAGTAAAAAGCTTTGGAGCACCATAAATGACATTTTGGGGAAAAGGGCAAACTCCGCTCCATCATTCATTGAATCAGATGGCTCATTCATCACAACACAACCCACTGATATTGCCAACTACTTTAATGATTTTTTCTTTGGCAAGATTAGCAAACTTAGGCATGACATGCTAGCAACAAAAGCTAACACTACACATCCAAGTACATCTGACCAAATTATAAAAGACAAGCATTGTAATTTAGAATTCCGTAAAGTAAGTGTGGAAGAGGTGATGGTTTTGTTGTTGTCTGTCAACAATGACAAGCCACCGGGGTCTGACAACTTGGATGGAAAATTACTGAGGATAATAGCGGACGATATTGCCACTCCTATTTGCCATATCTTCAATCTAAGCCTACTAGAAAGTGTGTGCCCTCAGGCCTGGAGGGAAGCAAAAGTCATTCCGCTACCTAAGAATATTAAAGCCCCCTTTACTGGCTCAAATAGCCGACCAATCAGCCTGTTACCAACCCTTTGTAAACTTTTGGAAAAAATTGTGTTTGACCAGATACAATACTGTTTTACAGTAAACAAACTGACAACAGACATTCAGCACGCTTATAGGGAAGGACATTCAACAAGCACAGCATTTACACAAATTACTGATGATTGGCTGAGAGAAATTGATGATAAAAGATTGTGGGGGCTGTTTTGTTAGACTTCAGTGCGGCTTTTGACATTATCGATGATAGTCTGTTGCTGGAAAAACGAATGTGTTATGGCTTTACACCCCCTGCTATATTGTGGATATAGAGTTACCTGTCTAACGGAACACAGAGGGTGTTATTTAATGGACGCCTCTCAAACATAATCCAGGTAGAATCAGGAATGTCTAGGCACATTACTTTTTTCAATCTTTACTAACAACATGCCAGTGAGTAAATCCAGTGTGTCTATGTATGCGGATGACTCATCACTATACACGTCGGCTACCTGTCACGTTCGTCTGATGACGGGTCAGACCAAGGCGCAGCGTGATGACGGGTCAGACCAAGGCGCAGCGTGATGACGGGTCAGACCAAGGCGCAGCGTGATGACGGGTCAGACCAAGGCGCAGCGTGATGACGGGTCAGACCAAGGCGCAGCGTGATGACGGGTCAGACCAAGGCGCAGCGTGATGACGGGTCAGACCAAGGCGCAGCGTGATGACGGGTCAGACCAAGGCGCAGCGTGATGACGGGTCAGACCAAGGCGCAGCGTGATGACGGGTCAGACCAAGGCGCAGCGTGATGACGGGTCAGACCAAGGCGCAGCGTGATGACGGGTCAGACCAAGGCGCAGCGTGATGACGGGTCAGACCAAGGCGCAGCGTGATGACGGGTCAGACCAAGGCGCAGCGTGATATACGGGTCAGACCAAGGCGCAGCGTGATGACGGGTCAGACCAAGGCGCAGCGTGATGACGGGTCAGACCAAGGCGCAGCGTGATGACGGGTCAGACCAAGGCGCAGCGTGATATACGGGTCAGACCAAGGCGCAGCGTGATATACGGGTCAGACCAAGGCGCAGCGTGATGACGGGTCAGACCAAGGCGCAGCGTGATGACGGGTCAGACCAAGGCGCAGCGTGATGACGGGTCAGACCAAGGCGCAGCGTGATGACGGGTCAGACCAAGGCGCAGCGTGATGACGGGTCAGACCAAGGCGCAGCGTGATGACGGGTCAGACCAAGGCGCAGCGTGATATACGTACATGTTTATTTACACTGAATAAACACACGGCAAAACAACAAACAAACGAAACGTGACGTCCTAAGGCTGTAAATACAACGAACCTTAACCCGGAACAAGATTCCACAACTAAACCGTGCCAAACGGCTGCCTAAGTATGATCCCCAATCAGAGACAACGAGCGACAGCTGCCTCTGATTGGGAACCACCCTGGCCAACAGAGATCTATACATACTAGAATAACACCCATTGAAAAACACCACAAAGAATATACACACCCTGACTCAACATATAACGTGGTTCCGCATAACACGGAGCTTGCCCAGTCATACGCCTCCTCGCGTGAGTACGGGGAGTTGGCTCTGCTCTAACCCTAGGCTCCGCCAACCACCCCGTGTGCCCCCCCCCCCCAATTTTTTTTATTGGGGCTGCTTCTCCACCCTGATCCCTCTCAGGGCCTCCATCTGCCTTGCCAGATCCTCTCTTATCTCCCGCCAAGTCCATACTCTCTGCTCCTCCACCGGTTTCCAGTCCAGCTCCGGTCAGCGGCTCCACTCCGGAGCCGGAGCCACCACTGAGGCTGGAAGCCCACCCGGACCCTCCCCTATTCAGTCAGGTTTGTGCGGTCGGAGTCCGCACCTTTGGGGAGGGGGGGGGGAGTACTGTCACGCCCTGGCCTATAGAACTCTAGCTAGTTTGGTCAGGGTGTGAATTTCTAGGTTTGTATTTCTATGTTTGGCCGGGTGTGGTTCCCAATCAGAGGCAGCGGTCGCTCGTTGTCTCTGATTGGGGATCATACTTAGGCAGCCAGTTTTCCTGCCTGTGTTGTGAGTTTTTGTTGTGTTCCTGTTTTAGGCTAGTGTGTTAGCCTTTGGACCGTCACGGTTAAGTTTTGTTATTTTGGTTACTGTGTTGGGTGTTTATTCTTTAATAAACACGTACGCCTTTCACGCTGCACCTTGGTCCGTCCCGTTCCTTAACGTACCTGACAGTACTACAGCGACTGAAATGACAGCAACGCTTAACAAAGAGCTGCAGTTAGTTTCAGAATGGGAGGCAAGGAATAAGTCAGTCCTAAATATTTCAAAAACTAAAATCATTGTATTTGGGACAAATCCTTCACTAAACCCTAAACCTCAACTAAATATTGTAATGAATAATGTGGTGAATGAGCAAGTTGAGGAGACTAAACTGCTTGGAGTAACCCTGGATTGTAAACTGTCGTGGTCAAAACATATCGATACAACAGTAGCTAGAATGGGGAGAAGTCTGTCCATAATAAAGCGCTGCTATACCTTCTTAACAGCACTATCAACAAGGCAGGTCCTACAGGCCATAGTTTTGTCACATCTGGACTACTGTTCAGTCGTGTGGTCAGGTGCCACAAAGAGGGACATAGGAAAATTGCAATTCGCTCAGAACAGGGCAGCACGGCTGGCCCTTGGATGTTCACAGAGAGCTAACATTAATAATATGCATGTCGATCTCTCCTGGCTCCAAGTGGAGGAGAGATTGACTTCATCACTACTTGTATTTGTGAGAGGTATTGACATGTTGAATGAACACCCATGGATACCCCACAAGACATGCCACCAGAGGTCTCTTCATAGTCCCCAAGTCCAGAACAGACTATGGGAGGCGCACAGTACTACATAGAGCCATGACTACATGGAACTCTATTCCACATCAGGTAACTCATGCAAGCAGTAAAATTAGATTTAAAAAACAGATAAAAATACACCTTATGCAACAGCAGAGACTGTGAAGCAACACAAACACAGGCACAGACTCATGTATACACACACACGATAACATATACACTATACACACACGTACACATGGATGTTGTGTTGTAGATATGTTGTAGTCCAGGCACTTGTCATCTCCCGTCTGGATTACTGCAACTCGCTGTTGGCTGGGCTCCCTGCCTGTGCCATTAAACCCCCTACAACTCATCCAGAATGCCGCAGCCCGTCTGGTGTTCAACCTTCCCAAGTTCTCTCACGTCACCCCGCTCCTCCGCACACTCCACTGGCTTCCAGTGGAAGCTTGCATCTGCTACAAGACCATGGTGCTTGCCTACGGAGCTGTGAGGGGAACGGCACCTCCGTACCTTCAGGCTCTGATCAGTCCCTACACCCAAACGAGGGCATTGCGTTCATCCACCTCTGGCCAGCTGGCACCCATACCTCTGCGGAAGCACAGTTCCCGACTCAGCCCAGTCAAAACTGTTCGCTTCTCTGGCACCCCAATGGTGGAACAAGCTCCCTCACGACGCCAGGACAGCGGAGTCACTCACCACCTTCCGGAGACACTTGAAACCCCACCTCTTTAAGGAATACCTGGGATAGGATAAAGTAATCCCTTGACCCCCCCTTACACCCCCCCCCCCCCCCCCCCCAAAAAAAAATACATATTGTAAAGTGGTTATCCCACTGGCTATAAGGTGAATGCACCAATTTGTAAGTCGCTCTGGATAAGAGCGTCTGCTAAATGACGTACATGTAAAATGTAAATGAAGTGGAGTATGGGCCTGAGGGCACACACTTAATATGTTGTGAAATCTGTTGTGAATGTATTGTAATGTTTTAAGAAATGTATAACTACCTTCATTTTGCTGGACCCCAGGAAGAGTAGCTGCTACAAATACAAATGCAAATACAAACACACACATACGTGTGTATGCGTGCATTTCCCATGACAACGTGTTGTGCATATTTACAAACCCAACATCTCTAAAAGTCACGGGATACCTATTGATGGGTGTATTTCTGAAGGTACTGGAAGAGCACGCACTCACTGACACACACACACACTCACACAGCGATGGAGAGCGATATTGTCATTCATTTATATAACTAAATGAAAAGCCTCTCCTCAGGTAGGAAGGGACATGCCTCTCCGGTAGGAAGGGACATGCCTCTCCGGTAGGAAGGGACATGCCTCTCCGGTAGGAAGGGACATGCCTCTCCGGTAGGAAGGGACATGTCTCTCAGGTAGGAAGGGACATGCCTCTCCGGTAGGAAGGGACATGCCTCTCCGGTAGGAAGGGACATGCCTCTCCGGTAGGAAGGGACATGCCTCTCCGGTAGGAAGGGACATGCCTCTCCGGTAGGAAGGGACATGTCTCTCAGGTAGGAAGGGACATGCCTCTCCGGTAGGAAGGGACATGCCTCTCCGGTAGGAAGGGACATGCCTCTCCGGTAGGAAGGGACATGTCTCTCAGGTAGGAAGGGACATGTCTCTCAGGTAGGAAGGGACATGCCTCTCCGGTAGGAAGGAATATGTCTGTCTCTCAGGTAGGCTTGAGCGGTATACCCTATATACTGTTTACCAGGGTATTTGGAAATAGCCACAGGATGGTTTTTCAATACCTTCAATACAACTGAAACGGTTTACTTTAAGTTTTTCAATACATTTAAATATTTGTAGCTATTTTTTTTTTGTACTGTAAATACCTGCAGTCAACTTGTGCAATATGTTAGGAGAAAGCAGATTGCGTTCTTTATTTCACCTTTCACATTATTTTACATTAGGAAGCTTGCCATAGTTCCCCAGCACCGTTGAGCCAGTCACGTGTTTGTTTGTAAATAGCACAACAGGAGAAAGCGGGAGCAGGTGAGTCCAGCTGTGTGTTGACAGGGGTCACGTTTTATATTGAAAGTCAACAGTGTTTTCTTTTGCTTAAATAGAGTGATTTCTTCACAGAAAATACATTAGTGCAGCACATTCGGAAGAAAATAGCTTCATTTTCATGAAACGACAACAGAAGTGCAACGCTATTTGGCTGGCAGCCACACAAGCAGGCTCAATGAGCTTACAATGAAAAAGCAAGGTATTTATTTCGAGAACTATGCGTGGCCAACATATTTCTGTTCATCCTAAAAAGAATGTGGCTACATTTCCTAATGTTATCTAAGTAAGTGGCTGAATTAATAAAGGTGGACGGGGCATCATATTGTGTTAGCTTTCTGCCTTGTTTGAGAAGTCAAAGCCCGTTGGATGAGTTATCTGTACAGCTGCCAGTGCTATCTTGATTTCCTCGTGTTTTTCCTCTCCTCTCTGTTCTCGGCTCGTCTGCTCCTCCCCACCTCTTCTCCGAGCAGAGCAGGTTCGTTGCCCTAGCGACTCCAGACTCCACACAGACACAGAGTGTACACATGCTGCTCCAGAGCCAGTACTGTTCTTCCTTCAGACGAGCATACCTCATAACGTTGTTCATTTGCACAATGTCTCTCGTTAACATTCGCTTGTAAATGTCCAAACTCACCAAAAAATGACATTCGGTAGCTCCTACCTATATATGCATAACTCGATTGCCTGTCTTTGCAAAAAACAAAAATATGTTTGCGGCCTCCATGGAAAGTCCCAATTACTTGTGCTAATTTTGTTAGCATTCTGGTAATACACGCCCAATGGTTTTTTGTGTGTTTCTTTGGCGCCCCCTTGTGTACTAAGCCGGTAATACCATAAATCCCAGGATGAGAGAAGGACAGTATGACGATATGAAAATCTGGATACCACCCAACTCTACTAATCATACTAATCAAACTAATCAAACTAATCATACTAATCAAACTATTCATACTAATCATACTAATCTGCATCGCAGTGCTAACTGTGCCACTAGAGATCCTGGTTCGAATCCAGGCTCTGTCGCAGCCGGCCGCGACCGGGAGTCTCATGGGCGGCACACAATTGGCCCAGCGTCGTCCAGGGTAGGGGAGGGAATGGCCGGCAGGGATGTAGCTCAGTTGATAGAGCATGGCGTTTGCAACGCAAGGGTTGTTGGTTCGATTCCCACGGGGGGCCAGTATAAAAAATTAATTAATTAATTAATTATTAACTAACTGTAAGTCGCTCTGGATAAGAGCGTCTGCTAAATGACGTAAATGTAAAAATGTAAATGTAATCAAACTATTCATACTAATCATACTAATCATAGTAGTCATACTAATAAAACTAATCATACTAATCATACTAATCAAACTATTCATACTAATCATACTAATCAAACTAATCATACTAATCATACAAATCATACTAATCAAACAATTCATACTAATCATACTAATCATACTAATCAAACTAATCATACTAATCAAACTATTCATACTAATCATACTAATCATACTAATCAAACTAATCATACAAATCATGGAGAAAGAGGAACAGGAGGAAAAGATACAAACACAGTCACACACACAGTCACCCACACAGTCACACACATACACACACATACAGTCACACACACAGTCACCCACACAGTCACCCACACAGTCACCCACACAGTCACACACATACACATACATACAGTCACACACACAGTCACCCACACAGTCACCCACACAGTCACACACACAGTCACCCACACAGTCACACACACAGTCACCCACACAGTCACCCACACAGTCACCCACACAGTCACACACACACTCAATCAGTCTGTCTCCCCATAAATATATGAATTAACATACTTCTTCTGTCTGCTGCCTCTCTGCATGTAGTCCATAATTTTTCCAGCACTCACTTCGTTAGTCATTCAATCAGGGAGGATGGAGAGAGCAACTGACCCAACACACACACACACACACACACACACACACACACACACACACACACACACACACACACACAGACAGACAGACACTATACAAAGGCTTCCTTGCATGGCTGGGGATGGGCATGTAGCTGAGGCTTGGGGTTGCTAGGGTGGAAGGGAGGATTTCATGCCCAATCGCACCAGAGAACAGTACGGTACACTGGGAATACGAGCTGTGCAGGACGGTACACTGGGAATACGAGCTGAGCAGGACGGTACACTGGGAATACGAGCTGAGCAGGACGGTACACTGGGAATACGAGCTGAGCAGTACACACTAACACATACACACACACACACTAACACATACACACACACACACACACACACATACGCACACACACACATACGCATACACATACACACACACACACACACACACCGACATACACACACACACACACACACCCACATAGACACACACACAAACATACACACACACACACACAGACACACAAACTCACACACACACACACTTTATACATTCATGCTACACACACATCCCAACTGCTGCTACCAGACTTATTACACTGCTCAGTGTATCCACTGCCCTCCATCCACCCCTTCCCCAATACACATGGACATTTTGGACTATAGATTGTGCCTTCCTGTATTTTACTGATGCTAAACTGTTTATTCTGCTACCATTTACTGTATGCTCCTATTCCTATTGCTGCGTTGTCGATAAGGATACTACAAGTAAGCTTTTCATTGGACGATGCATACCATGCGTATCCTGTACATACAGCTAATGAAACTTGAAAGTATTTTATTCTGTAAATGTACAACAAGATCTCACTGTCTAACTTCAGCATTCAACGTTTGTCCAGGGGACGATAAAACGTAAGATTTCGACGGTTACGTTTCAACATTAATTACGACTGGTTAAGGTAAGGGTTAAGGTAAGGGTTAAGGGAAGGGTTAAGGGAAGGGTTAAGGTAAGGGTTAAGGTTTGGAATAGAAGCAATTCAATTGAGTGCCAAGCACTGGGATTGATCCTCGGAGCCGGTTAGGTTTAGGGTTAGGGTTAGGGATCGATTCTCGGAGACGGTTAGGGTTAGGGTTAGGGTTAGGGATTGATCCTCAGAGCCGGAGTGCGCGGTTTAAGCCCTTCCTCTAGCCCTCTCTCTAGCAAGCTGCCAGCCTACTAGATGGTAATAAGTACTCACATTGCCCCTAGTGGACGGTTTTGAAACCCTCCCCTCCCACAGAACCCTCCCTCCCACAGAGCCCTCCCTCCCACAGAACCCTCCCTCCCACAGAGCCCTCCCATCCACAGAGCCCTCCCCTCTACAGAGCCCTTCCATCTACAAATCAAATCAAACATATTGGTCACATACAAATGGCTGCCAGATGTTATTGCGAATGTAGCGAAAAGCTTGTGCTTCTAGTTCTGACAGTGCAGCAATATCTAGCAAGTAATATCTAACAGTTCCACAACAAACACCTAATACACACAAATCTAAGGAATGGAATAAGAATATATAAATATATGGATGAGCAATGTCATTATCAGAGCGGCTTAGGCTAAGATGCAATAGATAGTATATTACATCTCCTATACACTTCCTTATTAACACCACTCACCGAATCAGCGTATACGTCTATGTTATTCTCAGAGGCTACCCGGAACACATATCCCAGTCAGTGTGATCAAAACAATCTTGAAGCGTGGATTCCGATTGGTCAGAGCAGCGTTGAACAGTCCTAAGCACGGGGGGGTTAGTGGAAGATTGGTATGAATGTCAATACAGAGCACATCACCTGAAAACTCTTGGAGTTTTAGCAACCAGGAAAATAGTGGTTGCACATTTAAAAATTATTATAGAGCACTCAGAGTAAATGTCAAAGAGTACTTGTGGGATTTTCACTCGGATAGAGCCGATGATTTTTTACATAGATTAGGGGTGTCCCCAACTCGGTCCTGGAGTGTCCTTTTATTGTCCCCGGCACAAGGTGCACCTGTGTAATGCTGTTTAATCAGCTTCTTGATATGCCGCACCTGTCAGGTGGATGGATTATCTTGGCAGAGGAGAAATGCTCACTAACAGGGATGTCAACAAATTTGTTGAGAAATAAGCTTTTTTTTTGTGCATGTGTAACATTTCTTGGATCTTATATTTCAGCTCATGAAAACACGGGACCAACACTTTACACGTTGTATTTATATTTTTGTTCAGTATACATTTGACCGTCATGCTTATCAGTCTATAGGTTATTTTGCATAGTTTAGTGGAATTAAATTGGCCTGTGTGTATTTTCATTAGTCATCATGCACGTTATTTATTCAACACAACTATACCTCGCGCACCGCATACAGAGACTATTCTGGATTTCTCCTGCGGCTCCTCAGCCGGTTGCAGCTGGAGTAAAACAGGCTTTTATAAAAACCCATTCATTGCCGTAAACAATTCTAAACGCAATTGTGTGTTAAAAACAGTTTCAGGTTCGCGATTACAAAATAGCTATTTCTTTATTTCTCAACTGGTAATTGAAGCGCGCCTCCCGTTCACCATTCAAGTGCAGGTAACAGGCTATCAGCGTTTCACCCACCACTTCACAATGTGAGCTGGAGGCAGAATGCATTTTGAAAACCATACCGAATTGTTTGAAACCTGAATGTTTTATTACATATTATGAGTCTTACCGTGCCTGAAAGTAGCCTATTGTCAAAATCCGACCATGGAAACGTGGAGGCAATTATTTTATAAAGACTTCATAGGCCGTGTGTGAGTTTCAAGTTTGGGGAAGCTTACAATTTAACCAACCATATCTACTGTTCTGCGTGCCAGTTACGATTTTCATATGTGCATTTTCGTGGAACAGTTTCATTTCAATAATAACATTTCCCGTTTCTCAAAATCATTGTCAAGTAGTTAATAATACAAAATCTTAATTAAAATGATAAAAATCTAAAAGTTAAAAGTCAACTAACGCGAGATCACCAGCCTCTGCCATATGGACACATTAATACTCTGCGATCCATTGGCGGCTAAAGGCCAAAGCAGCGGTAGTCCTGTAACTTCCATCGCTCTTGCTTTGCTTTCTGCCGAAGTATTTAGAATTGTTTTCTTTATTTCTGTATAGACAGCAGTGATTTCTCTCCTGTTCTATTGGTTTCTATTGACTTTCCTATTGGACCCAGCGCTATGCTATTTCTCACCTGTTCTATTGGTTTTCATATCAACATTCTTTCGTTGTCCAGAAGCCAAAGGCACAATCTTAGTCATGTTAGCAACCCATCCTAGTTGTTGCATGTTTAGATTCCCCCTCTTTCTAAGTTTCTGATAGAGATTTTCATCTCTGTCACAAATGGAACCGCTGTTTAGAATGACGTTTTCTCAGGTGCGCTGATTAGAATGGTGTTTTCCCAGGTGCGCTGATTAGAATGGTGTATTCCCAGGTGCGCTGATTAGAATGGTGTTTTCCCAGGTGCGCTGATTAGAATGGTGTTTTCCCAGGTGCGCTGATTAGAATGGTGTTTTCCCAGGTGCGCTGATTAGAATGGTGTTTTCCCAGGTGCGCTGATTAGAATGGTGTTTTCCCAGGTGCGCTGATTAGAATGGTGTATTCCCAGGTGCGCTGTTTAGAATGGTGTTTTCCCAGGTGCGCTGATTAGAATGGTGTTTTCCCAGGTGCGCTGATTAGAATGGTGTTTTCCCAGGTGCGCTGATTAGAATGGTGTTTTCCCAGGTGCGCTGATTAGAATGGTGTTTTCCCAGGTGCGCTGATTAGAATGGTGTTTTCCCAGGTGCTCTGATTAGAATGGTGTATTCCCAGGTGCGCTGTTTAGAATGGTGTTTTCCCAGGTGCGCTGATTAGAATGGTGTTTTCCCAGGTGCGCTGATTAGAATGGTGTTTTCCCAGGTGCGCTGATTAGAATGGTGTTTTCCCAGGTGCGCTGATTAGAATGGTGTTTTCCCAGGTGCGCTGATTAGAATGGTGTTTTCCCAGGTGCGTTGATTAGAATGGTGTTTTCCCAGGTGCGCTGTTTAGAATGGTGTTTCCCCAGGTGCGCTGATTAGAATGGTGTTTTCCCAGGTGCGCTGATTAGAATGGTGTTTTCCCAGGTGCGCTGATTAGAATGACGTTTTCTCAGGTGCGCTGTTTAGAATGGTGTATTCCCAGGTGCGCTGATTAGAATGGTGTATTCCCAGGTGCGCTGTTTAGAATGGCGTTTTCCCAGGTGCGCTGATTAGAATGGTGTTTTCCCAGGTGCGCTGATTAGAATGGTGTTTTCCCAGGTGCGCTGATTAGAATGGTGTATTCCCAGGTGCGCTGATTAGAATGGTGTTTTCCCAGGTGCGCTGATTAGAATGGTGTATTCCCAGGTGCGCTGTTTAGAATGGTGTTTTCCCAGGTGCGCTGATTAGAATGGTGTTTTCCCAGGTGCGCTGATTAGAATGGTGTTTTCCCAGGTGCGCTGTTTAGAATGGTGTTTTCCCAGGTGCGCTGATTAGAATGGTGTTTTCCCAGGTGCGCTGTTTAGAATGGTGTTTTCCCAGGTGCGCTGATTAGAATGGTGTTTTCCCAGGTGCGCTGATTAGAATGGTGTTTTCCCAGGTGCGCTGATTAGAATGGTGTTTTCCCAGGTGCGCTGATTAGAATGGTGTATTCCCAGGTGCGCTGTTTAGAATGGTGTTTTCCCAGGTGCGCTGATTAGAATGGTGTTTTCCCAGGTGCGCTGATTAGAATGGTGTTTTCCCAGGTGCGCTGTTTAGAATGGTGTTTTCCCAGGTGCGCTGATTAGAATGGTGTTTTCCCAGGTGCGCTGTTTAGAATGGTGTTTTCCCAGGTGCGCTGATTAGAATGGTGTTTTCCCAGGTGCGCTGATTAGAATGGTGTTTTCCCAGGTGCGCTGATTAGAATGGTGTTTTCCCAGGTGCGCTATTTAGAATGGTGTTTTTCCTGCGAATTTCATTTTGGCAAATGTTTACAAATATTTTATTGATTGCTTCATTACATGAGTTGCATGTTCTGTTTAGATGCTACATTCTACATTCTAAATGTGATTTCTGTCATTCTGAGCACCATCGGTGGCCACACTAATCAGGTTACTATGTGTCTGGTAAATTTCTCAAATGGCCGGTAATTAAAATCTTCCCGGTACGGCGCCACATTTCCTGACACACACACTCACACTCTACCATCATGACTTAAATAAAATACTTTCCAGGTTAAAAGCACCCTGCCAGGCCTTCAAACAGCTCCATTGCCACTCAACTCCACATAATACACAGGCTGATGTTTATTGTCATGAATCTTGCCCTGGAGGAAGAACTGAGTGGTTTCCTCTAGATAGACCAGCTGCAAAGTCAAAATTGGCTAAATTGTAAAAATTAATGATAACAAATATAAGCATTTTGGTGATAATTTAAGGTTAGGGGTTGGGCGTTAGGGTTAGCAGTGTGGTTAAGGTTAGGGTTAGGGTTAGGGTTAGCAGTGTGGTTAAGGTTAGGGTTAAGAGTTAGGGTTAGCAGTGTGGTTAGGGTTAGGGTTAGGGTTAGCAGTGTGGTTAAGGTTAGGGTTGGGCGTTAGGGTTAGCAGTGTGGTTAAGGTTGGGCATTAGGGTTAGGGTTAGCAGTGTGGTTAGGGTTGGGCGTTAGGGTTAGCAGTGTGGTTAAGGTTAGGGTTAAGAGTTAGGGTTAGCAGTGTGGTTAAGGTTAGGGTTGGGCGTTAGGGTTGGGCGTTAGGGTTAGCAGAGTGGTTAAGGTTAGGGTTAAGAGTTAGGGTTAGCAGTGTGGTTAAGGTTGGGCGTTAGGGTTAGCAGTGTGGTTAAGGTTAAGGTTAGGGTTAAGAGTTAGGGTTAGCAGTGTGGTTAAGGTTAGGGTTGGGCGTTAGGGTTGGCAGTGTGGTTAAGGTTAGGGTTGGGCGTTAGGGTTGGCAGTGTGGTTAAGGTTAGGGTTGGGCGTTAGGGTTGGCAGTGTGGTTAATGTTGGGCGTTAGGGTTAGGGTTAGGGTTAGCAGTGTGGTTAAGGTTAGGGTTAGGGTTGGGCGTTAGGGTTGGCAGTGTGGTTAAGGTTAGGGTTGGGCGTTAGGGTTGGCAGTGTGGTTAAGGTTGGGCGTTAGGGTTAGGGTTAGGGTTAGCAGTGTGGTTAAGGTTAGGGTTGGGCGTTAGGGTTGGCAGTGTGGTTAAGGTTAGGGTTGGGCGTTAGGGTTAGCAGTGTGGTTAAGGTTAGGGTTAGGGTTGGGCGTTAGGGTTGGCAGTGTGGTTAAGGTTAGGGTTGGGCGTTAGGGTTGGCAGTGTGGTTAAGGTTAGGTTAGGGTTAGGGTTAGCAGTGTGGTTAAGGTTAGGGTTGGGCAATAGGGTTGGCATTGTGGTTAAGGTTGGGCGTTAGGGTTAGGGTTAGGGTTAGAAGTGTGGTTAAGGTTAGGGTTGGGCGTTAGGGACGGGTTTGATTACTTTATGTCTGTGTCAGCTAGTGACTTCTCTGCAGAGCTACCTCCAGGCCAAGATTCATGACAATAAATTCCAACCTGCACATAAAACACTGGGCCTCCATCCCAAACGGATAACCCTAACCCTAACCCTAACCCTAACCCTAACCCTAACCCATAAAACACTGGGCCTCCATCCCAAACGGATAACCCTAACCCTAACCCTAACCCTAACCCTAACCCATAAAACACTGGGCCTCCATCCCAAACGGATAACCCTAACCCTAACCCTAACCCTAACCCTAACCCTAACCCATAAAACACTGGGCCTCCATCCCAAACGGCAGTATGTAGGGAATAGGGTGACATTTTGGACGCACTCTGGGTTCTGCACAATTAAAGCTGTGCGTTGCCAAGGAAGCACCTAATTACCATACCAACATGTGTGATGGGGGTTAGGTTATGTCTTTTCACTGATGCTTCATTGACAGACACACAGCATGTAAAACAAACCAAAGCAATACAAGGGGGGGGCTTCTCAAGACATATGTAGATTTTGGGTCCTTGAAAAGCTTCTTTCATAAGCAATGTGATTAAAATGCTTCTAACATGTTGATTAAAATGCTACTGCCATATTGATTAAAATTCTACTGCCATGTTGATAAAAATGCTACTGCCTTGTTGATTAAAATGCTACTGCCATGTTGATCGAAATGCTACTGCCATGTTGATTATTCCTGTCCAAGTCTTTCAGATCTCCAAGCCTATAGTGCTGGACACCACCCCCATCCAGCATATTGCATTTACATTTTAGTCATTTAGCAGACGCTCTTATCCAGAGCGACTTACAGTTTTAGTGAGTGCATACATTTTTCATACTGGGCCCCCGTGGGAAACGAACCCACAACCCTGGCCATGCTCTACCAACTGAGCTACAGGAGGCCCTAATTGTGCTTATAATAATAATAATAATATGCCATTTAGCAGACGCTTTTATCCAAAGCGACTTACAGTCATGCGTGCATAAATTTTTTGTGTATGGGTGGTCCCGGGGATCGAACCCACTACCATGGCGTTACAAGCGCCGTGCTCTACCAGCTGAGCTACAGAGGACCACAGGTACATTCTTCCATTAGTTTGGTAGAAAACAGAGGGCCACAGGTACATTCTTCCATTAGTTTGGTAGAAAACAGAGGACCACAGGTACATTCTTCCATTAGTTTGGTAGAAAACAGAGGACCACAGGTACATTCTTCCATTAGTTTGGTAGAAAACAGAGGACCACAGGTACATTCTTCCATTAGTTTGGTAGAAAACAGAGGACCACAGGTACATTCTTCCATTAGTTTGGTAGAAAACAGAGGACCACAGGTACATTCTTCCATTAGTTTGGTAGAAAACAGAGGACCACGGGTACATTCTTCCATTAGTTTGGTAGAAAACAGAGGACCACAGGTACATTCTTCCATTAGTTTGGTAGAAAACAGAGGACCACGGGTACATTCTTCCATTAGTTTGGTAGAAAACAGAGGACCACAGGTACATTCTTCCATTAGTTTGGTAGAAAACAGAGGACCACAGGTACATTCTTCCATTAGTTTGGTAGAAAACAGAGGACCACAGGTACATTCTTCCATTAGTTTGGTAGAAAACTGCTAATCACGTCTGAAAAGTATTAGCTTGTGTTGTGTCCTTTTGAAGTTGCCCTCATCATGCATGACCAGGCCTGTGTATTTAATTGGCCTGTTTAGCATAGCTCTGCCCCAGCCCCATATCTAACGGTGTTCCCTCTCTCCAACGAATCTGTCATCCCACGTGTAAAGAAAGACTACCAGACTAAGTACCTTAATCATGTGTACATCGACGGAGCATCATTACCTCGCTCTTTATGTTACCGTGAAAATAATTAAGGCGATTTTTCGAGAGGCGTGTCGAGGCGCCAAAATGAGCCTGGCGGTAAATGCGCTATAATCCGTCACTCACTCCACAATCAACCTGACTCTCTCTCTGTGAACTGAACGTTACGTTCTTGGAGGATAAAAAACATATTAGGCTATGAGCCTACTGTACTCACACTGTATAGATAGCTGTAACCAAACAGAATGGGATACAGGTAAACTGTGCCCACATAGGACTGATGTACATACTGGACTTCATGAGAGATAATAATAACCATTCAACCCAATTCCCTTAAGAGACTGTCTGTCTTAACCAGCTGGGATGTGGAGATAGGATAGAGAAGGCCCTATGACTACCACAGACCTGGACAATACTGTATACTGGGATATAGAGACCATGACACTACACTGGTATATAGAGACCATGATACTACACTGGTATATAGAGACCATGATACTACACTGGTATATAGAGACCATGATACTGGTATATAGAGACCATGATACTACACTGGTATATAGAGACCATGATACTGGTATATAGAGACCATGATACTACACTGGTATATAGAGACCATGATACTGGTATATAGAGACCATGATACTACACTGGTATATAGAGACCATGATACTACACTGGGATATAGAGACCATGATACTACACTGGGATATAGAGACCATGACACTACACTGGTATATAGAGACCATGATACTACACTGGGATATAGAGACCATGATACTACACTGGTATATAGAGACCATGATACTACACTGGTATATAGAGACCATGATACTACACTGGTATATAGAGACCATGATACTACACTGGTATATAGAGACCATGATACTACACTGGTATATAGAGACCATGACACTACACTGGTATATAGAGACCATGACACTACACTGGTATATAGAGACCATGATACTACACTGGTATATAGAGACCATTATACTACACTGGTATATAGAGACCATGATACTACACTGGTATATAGAGACCATTATACTACACTGGTATATAGAGACCATGATACTACACTGGTATATAGAGACCATGATACTACACTGGTATATAGAGACCATTATACTACACTGGTATATAGAGACCATGATACTACACTGGTATATAGAGACCTGACACTACACTGGTATATAGAGACCATGATACTACACTGGTATATAGAGACCATGATACTACACTGGTATATAGAGACCATGATACTACACTGGTATATAGAGACCATGATACTACACTGGTATATAGAGACCATGATACTACACTGGTATATAGAGACCTACACTGGCAGAGAAGTGACAGAGTGGAATAGTGAATCAACACACTCACTCAGACCCCTCGCTAGTGAACCTACTTTCCCACTCTACTGTATATGATTGAGGTGTTAAACTCATTCCACAGAGGGCCGAGTGTCAGTGTGTTAAACTCATTCCACAGAGGGCCGAGTGTCAGTGTGTTAAACTCCTTCCACAGAGGGCCGAGTGTCAGTGTGTTAAACTCCTTCCACAGAGGGCCGAGTGTCAGTGTGTTAAACTCCTTCCACAGAGGGCCGAGTGTCAGTGTGTTAAACTCCTTCCACAGAGGGCCGAGTGTCAGTGTGTTAAACTCCTTCCACAGAGGGCCGAGTGTCAGTGTGTTAAACTCCTTCCACAGAGGGCCAAGTGTCAGTGTGTTAAACTCCTTCCACAGAGGGCCGAGTGTCAGTGTGTCAAACTCATTCCACAGAGGGCCGAGTGTCAGTGTGTTAAACTCCTTCCACAGAGGGCCGAGTGTCAGTGTGTTAAACTCCTTCCACAGAGGGCCGAGTGTCAGTGTGTTAAACTCCTTCCACAGAGGGCCGAGTGTCAGTGTGTTAAACTCCTTCCACAGAGGGCCGAGTGTCAGTGTGTTAAACTCCTTCCACAGAGGGCCGAGTGTCAGTGTGTCAAACTCCTTCCACAGAGGGCCGAGTGTCAGTGTGTCAATCTCATTCCACAGAGGGCCGAGTGTCAGTGTGTCAAACTCATTCCACAGAGGGCCGAGTGTCAGTGTGTCAAACTCCTTCCACAGAGGGCCGAGTGTCAGTGGGTCAAACTCATTCCACAGAGGGCCGAGTGTCAGTGTGTTAAACTCATTCCACAGAGGGCCGAGTGTCAGTGTGTCAAACTCATTCCACAGAGGGCCGAGTGTCAGTGTGTCAAACTCATTCCACAGAGGGCCGAGTGTCAGTGTGTCAAACTCCTTCCACAGAGGGCCGAGTGTCAGTGTGTCAAACTCATTCCACAGAGGGCCGAGTGTCAGTGTGTCAAACTCATTCCACAGAGGGCCGAGTGTCAGTGTGTCAAACTCATTCCACAGAGGGCCGAGTGTCAGTGTGTCAAACTCCTTCCACAGAGGGCCGAGTGTCAGTGGGTCAAACTCCTTCCACAGAGGGCCGAGTGTCAGTGTGTTAAACTCATTCCACAGAGGGCCGAGTGTCAGTGTTTCAAACTCATTCCACAGAGGGCCGAGTGTCAGTGTGTTAAACTCCTTCCACAGAGGGCCGAGTGTCAGTGTGTTAAACTCCTTCCACAGAGGGCCGAGTGTCAGTGTGTTAAACTCATTCCACAGAGGGCCGAGTGTCAGTGTGTCAAACTCATTCCACGGAGGGCCGAGTGTCAGCGGGTTTTCGCTCCTCCCTTGTACTTGATTGATGAATTAACGTCACTAATTAGTAAGGAACTCCCCTCACCTGGTTGTCTAGGTCTTAATTGAAAGTAAAAACCAAAAAACAGCAGACACTCTGCGGAATGAGTTTGCCACCCCTAGTGTTTAGGATGAATTCAAATTCAGGCGAGAGGACCAGACTTGAATGTAACACTTAACATTATCCAGAGCAACTTACAGTTGCATACATTATTTTATATACTGGCCCCCTCGTTGGAATCGAACCCACAACCCTGGCGATGCAAACACCCTGCTCTACCAACTGAGCTACATCCCTGCCGGCCATTCCCTCCCCTACCCTGGATGAATTGTGCGCCGCCCCATGGGTCTCCCGGTCACGGCCCAGCTACGACAGAGCCTGGATTCGAACCAGGATCTCTAGTGGCACAGCTAGCACTGCGATGCAGTGCCTTAGACCACTGCACCACTCGGGAGTACAAACTACTTGCCTAGAACGCAGCTCGCTAGCAACTCAACAAGCACCAGCTGCTAACCGTTGCCAATCAGCCTCAACTACTGTTTGCAACACTTAACTAGTTGCCTTGACCGTAACTCCTCATACAAGCTCAAGCTGCTTCTAACTACTAATCAGACTCCACACGTTCCCACTCTCCTCAATTACCACTAGCACCCTATTTAAACCAAATAATCACTCCTCCTCTTAGTTTCGCATTGCTTCCCCTTCACCACCTCCCCTTTGCTGCCTTCCCTTCACCACCTTCCCTTCACCACCTTTCCTTCGCTACCTTCCCTTCGCCACCTTCCCTTCAACACCTTCCCTTCGCTACCTTCCCTTCAACACCTTCCCTTCGCCGCCTCCCCTTCACCACCTCCCCTTCGCCGCCTTCCCTTCACCACCTTCCCTTCACCACCTTCCCTTCGCTACCTTCCCTTCGCCACCTTCCCTTCAACACCTTCCCTTCGCTACCTTCCCTTCAACACCTTCCCTTCACCACCTTCCCTTCGCCACCTTCCCTTCACCACCTTCCCTTCGCCACCTTCGCTACCTTCCCTTCACCACCTTCCCTTCGCCACCTTCCCTTCGCTACCTTCCCTTCGCCGCCTTCCCTTCACCACCATCCCTTCGCCACCTTCCCTTCACCACCTTCCCTTCACCACCTTCCCTTCACCACCTTCCCTTCGCCGCCTTCCCTTCACCACCTTCCCTTCGCCGCCTTCACTTCGCCACCTTCCCTTCGCCACCTTCCCTTCGCTACCTTCCCTTCGCCACCTTCCCTTCGCTACCTTCCCTTCACCACCTTCCCTTCGCCACCTTCCCTTCTCTACCTTCCCTTCACCACCTTCCCTTCGCCACCTTCCCTTCGCTACCTTCCCTTCACCACCTTCCCTTCACCACCTTCCCTTCACCACCTTCCCTTCTCCACCTTCCCTTCACCACCTTCCCTTCACCGCCTTCCCTTCGCTACCTTCCCTTCGCCACCTTCCCTTCGCCACCTTCCCTTCGCCGCCTTCCCTTCACCACCTTCCCTTCGCCACCTTCCCTTCGCTACCTTCCCTTCACCACCTTCCCTTCATCACCTTCCCTTCACCTTCTTCTTTCGCTGCCTTTCCTTCTCCAGCTTCCCTTCACCACCTTCTTTCTCCTTTTACTTAGGTTTCTTCAAGGATCTTCTGGGGGGGATTGCCTTCACCCCAGCAGCCTAACTACCACGGCCTGACGGTGATGTCTATCTGAGACTCCAAGCCAAACTCTACAGCAACGTTTCCCAAACTTGATTCTCAGGACCCCAAGGGGTGGACCTTATGGTTTTTGCCCTAGCACTACACAGCTGATTCAAATGATCAAAGCTTGATGATTAGTTGATTACTTGAATCAGCTATGTAGTGCTAGGTCAAAAACCAAAACGTGCACCATTGGGGTCCCGAGGACCGAGCTTGGGAAACCTTGCTCTACAGAGTCAACCCTCTGGATCTTTCATCAGCAGCCCTTGGCTTCATCCGGTCCATTCTTATTTCCCCACTGAATCCTCTTTCTAACATCCAGTCCTCATTAAAGTAGATCACTTCATTATTCCCTTTCTGTTTACAAAGCTCTACACAAGCTTCTGACTTCCTTTGTTGCTAACGAATAAAAGAATCAGCTATCAGGGTTGGTTAACTCTTGAGGTCTCCGCCAATTTAGGTAAATCCTCCTTTTGTTTTAGTGCCCCCATTGTTGGAATAACTTACAACATTCCTTGCATCTTGATTTCCCTGGGCAGTTTAGGACTCTGGTGTTGAATGAATTCATTGAGGATCGCAGTTGTTTCGATTGATTGTAATGGTTTATTTGATGTAATTGTGGTGTTGAGGTTGTGATGTTGAGGCTGTGGTGTTGAGGTTGTGATGTTGAGATTGTGATGTTGAGGCTGTGGTGTTGAGGTTGGGATGTTGAGGTTGTGGTTGTGGTGTTGAGGTTGTGATGTTAAGGCTGTGGTGTTGAGGTTGTGATGTTGAGGTTGTGGTGTTGAGGTTGTGGTTGTGGTGTTGAGGTTGTGATGTTGAGGTTGTGGTGTTGAGGTTGTGGTGTTGAGGCTGTGGTGTTGAGGCTGTGGTGTTGAGGTTGTGATGTTGAGGTTGTGGTGTTGAGGTTGTGATGTTGAGGTTGTGGTGTTGAGGTTGTGGTGTTGAGGTTGTGATGTTGAGGTTGTGGTGTTGAGGTTGTGATGTTGAGGTTGTGGTGTTGAGGTTGTGGTATTGAGGTTGTGATGTTGAGGTTGTGGTGTTGAGGTTGTGGTGTTGAGGTTGTGATGTTGAGGCTGTGGTGTTGAGGTTGTGGTGTTGAGGCTGTGGTGTTGAGGCTGTGGTGTTGAGGTTGTGATGTTGAGTTTGTGATGTTGAGTTTGTGGTGTTGAGGTTGTGATGTTGAGGTTGTGGTGTTGAGGCTGTGGTGTTGAGGTTGTGGTGTTGAGGTTGTGGTGTTGAGGCTGTGGTGTTGAGGTTGTGGTGTTGAGGTTGTGATGTTGAGGTTGAGGTTGTGGTTGTGGTGTTGAGGTTGAGGTTGTGGTGTTGATGTGTGATGTTGAGGTTGTGGTGTTGAGGTTGTGGTGTTGAGGTTGTGGTGTTGAGGTTGTGGTTGTGGTGTTGAGGCTGTGGTGTTTAGGTTGTGGTGTTGCGGTTGTGATGTTGAGGTTGTGGTGTTGAGGTTGTGGTGTTGAGGTTGTGGTGTTGAGGTTGTGGTGTTGAGGTTGTGGTGTTGAGTTTGTGGTGTTGAGGTTGTGGCGTTGAGGTTGTGGTGTTGAGGTTGTGGTGTTGAGGTTGTGGTGTTGAGGTTATTGTTATTTTTATTTTATTTGTAATGTTAATTTTTCTACCCTGAATAAATAAAAGTTAATTCCATTTCCTCAACAAAAAGAAAAGGTAAACCCATATAATGTCTGGTCCTTAAACTCGTGACTAAGAAGTGAATATATATTGGTAATAGACTGTCACTAGAATATGCCACAAATAAATGTATATGGTGTGAGTTGACATTCCTGGGCTGTGTCCCAACGGCACCCAATTCCTTTTTTGGTGCACTTTTGACCAGAGCATATAGGGTAGTGCACTTTATATAGGGCAATATGTGGGGAATAGTGTGCAATTTGGGACACCGACAGGGAGACAAGGAAGCGTAGAAATGAAAGTAGTAAGCAAAATGTTATTTCTATGCATGAAGGAGCCTAGCTGCAAACCATCAACCGTTAAAATGGAAGCGTTTTGAACATAATGTATCTGGCTGTGGTGTGCTGGTGATTTAGAGGCATTTCACACGAACGAGAGGGGTAATAGCACGCACACGCTAACACACACACACACACACACACACACACACACCATTTAAACGTAGATCAAGGGTGTTTTACGCACGGCCACTGCGCCCTGGCTACATATGCTCCCCTCATCCCAGAGCCGAGCAGAGCATTCAGCAGAGTAATCAATCAATAAATAAAAAATCAATGGACCAAAGCAAGAACACGTTTGAGCCAATCAAACACCATAACCCTGGTGAGGGCTCGTCGTTAGACGTTTGATCCAACTGACCCTTCTCCAATTAACTTGCGGCGAGAACATAATTGTTTAGTCAACACACACTGGAGCATTTTGTCTTGTTTTTTGTTAACGTAAGGTTTAGTAGAGAGCAGGTCTAGCATAAAACAACGGGCATACAGCCGTGTTCTCAGGTGGATAACTGAGAGAGAGACATATGTTTCCCATGTCAATAAAGCCCTTTGAATTTAATTGAATTGAGAGAGAGAGAGAAGAGAGAGGGGAGAGAGAGAGAGAGAGAGAGAGAGAGAGAGAGAGAGAGAGAGAGGAGAGAGAGAGAGAGAGAGAGAGAGAGAGAGAGAGAGAGAGCATACATATGTTCACATAGAGCGGAGAGAGAGAGAGCGATAACTACCATACAAACTGCCTGCCGACCTGCAGTAAAACGGTTACAGCTCACGGTCTAATTAGCCCGTGTCTTTTATCTTGTAGCTGGTTAAAAAAGTATTGGAGCTCGCGCTCTATCCAGGGAGGATGAGACGGAGAGCCTACCTGGGTGGTCTTTCTAGCGGAATCGTCACATCGGTGGACCTCGCCCCCTCGCCTCGGATACACTCGATCCCATGTGATTAATTAGCGCTCCCGCCACTGCTTTCGGTGTAAACGTGAAAGCCCGTGCGCCTCTTCGGGACACACACTCCCTCTCACGAATCACACTCGCTTTCACGGTCATCGAACATTTACGCACCAATGTAACGGCATTCGTTTCAATACTTACTGACCGAGGGACCATTTCCCTCAGAACGGGATGAGCGTTTGGTTTTGATTGTCCTCCTTCTCTTTCTCTTGTCGAGTTAATTTGGTCTGTGTGTGTGTGTGTGTGTGTGTGTGTGTGTGTGTGTGTAGTGTCTTTGTGTGTGTGTGTCGTCTTGTGGCCAATAAAGACCCCCTGCCTCCCCGCTGCGCAGCTATTCTTGGCGCAACTTGTCCATCCACTGTCAAGTTGACCCATCTCTATTAACACCAGCCCGCAGCCTGCTACAGAGAGACCGACTGCAATCTGCTGAGCAGAGCAGGACTTGCCTTGAACACGGTTAAATAGCAAATACATACATCGACCTAGACCCACTGCCTGTAACACAACCATTTCTAAACGAAGACATTGCGATTCTTAGACAGGGAAAACATGACATTTGGAAGTCAGATTGCCGCGGTTCGTTCACCCAAAGGAACATCTGTAGCCTATATGTGAAAGCACCTGCTCTCTTGTCTCTATCTGCTCGTTTAAAAACCCAACAGTCTTACCTTGTCGTTGAGACGTTTGGGTTCGGTGAGGTTTTAGACTCGTTTTATTCGTTTGAATCAACACCAGTATTCCTCGGGTTGGTTCTCCACGTCGGTAAGGATGAGAGGTGAGAAATCCAGCGAGATAGCAGGTCCGTTATTTCCTCCGCCGATCGTTGTCTGAGCTTTCTCTCTCTCTCTCTTTCTCTCTCTCTCTCTCTCTCTCTCTCTCTCTCTCTCTCTCTCCTCTCTCTCTCTCTCTCTCTTCTCTCTCTCTCTCTCTCTCTCTCTCTCTCTATCTCTATCTCTCTCTGTCGCTCTCTCTCTCTCTCTCTCTCTCTCTATCTCTATCTCTCTCTGTCGCTCTCCTGCTCACCGAAAAGGGCACACAGGTCCCTCCGTGTGCAGCTGTCGCGCTATTGGTTCACGGGAGTCCTCGCGGACCCTAAATTAGAGGAGGAGCCAAATCAAGTATAAGACAATATTAATATTAAGCAGCCTTATGCTTGATTTAATGATCTTCACTGTCCTGTATCAGTAAAATATACTGTTGGGTCCTTGATTTTGTTTACACTAAGACATTATATCTATTTGGAGTTTGGACTGTGCCTTTCACAGAATTGTGATGTTTGTCTGTAACATTGTTGGCACAAGTACAGAGGACTGTTAGCCTGTATTCTGTATTCTATATTAATCACTGTCCTATGCTTTATGTTATTCACTATCCTGTACCCATAGACTACTGTTGGGTCCCTGTTGTCCTGTACCGATAGCCTACTGTTGGGTCCCTGTTGTCCTGTACCCATAGCCTACTGTTGGGTCCATGTTGTCCTGTACCCATAGCCTACTGTTGGGTCCCTGTTGTCCTGTACCCATAGCCTACTGTTGGGTCCCTGTTGTCCTGTACCCATAGACTACTGTTGGGTCCATGTTGTCCTGTACCCATAGCCTACTGTTGGGTCCATGTTGTCCTGTACCCATAGACTACTGTTGGGTCCATGTTGTCCTGTACCCATAGCCTACTGTTGGGTCCCTGTTGTACTGTACCCATAGCCTACTGTTGGGGTCCATGTTGTCCTGTACCCATAGCCTACTGTTGGGTCCATGTTGTTCTGTACCCATAGACTACTGTTGGGTCCATGTTGTCCTGTACCCATAGCCTACTGTTGGGTCCCTGTTGTCCTGTATAGGGGTTTGCCTTTCACTGATTGCCCTGCATGTATGTAACATATGTGGTGATAAAGTGTTACAAAGTAGTCTATTCTGTTCTAAGATTCTATTAAGTTATATTCAGTTCTGTTCTATTCTAGTATGATCTGTTCTATCCAACCCCAGTGCCTCTTTGACAGCTTTGAGGACTGTTTGATTAGGTGAATTATATCCAGTTGTCACGTCGGTCACACATACGGTCCTCTTCAGGACACTTCACTGACGTGTCCACTATGATTGGGTAGTAACACAGCGAGACCAATCAGGAGAGGGCATTGTAGCAGATAATAGGATTATATCAGAGGATGTGGACTATGAATACGGAGAGAGGGCTAGGGCCAAGGATCCTCATCAACACTGAGTAGAAAATAAAATTCCTCTCCGTCTCTGTCTCCTCTCTCTCTGTATCTCTCTCTCTCTCTCTCTCTCTCTCTCTCTGTGTCTCTCTGTATCTCTCTGTATCTCTCTGTATGTCTCTCTTTATCAATCTTTATCTCACTCTCTCTTTCTACTTATGTATCTCTCTTCTCGCTCTCTCTCTCTTCCATCTCTCAATATTGTATTCAGTATCCTAAACCATGAGATGTAATATAAAAGGTGAAGTATCCTAAACCATGAGATGTGTAACTGGCAACAGATATGGGAGATAGAGGTGTTTTTTTTGTTTGAATCTGAAACATGCTATCCCTGCCCTGGAACGGATGATCCCAGCCAAAGTGTCTAATTTGGCTGGGGGATTGTGTAATAGCTAGCTCTGCTGTGTTCCTGGCTTCAAGGCAAGGCTGACTTTATCTGCCCCCAGCACTGCCCTGCTTCTGCCCAATTAGACAACACTCCATGAAATGCATGGGTAACGAGCGTGTCTCCTCCTCCATGCCATACAGGGGTAACGAGCGTGTCTCCTCCTCCATGCCATACAGGGGTAACGAGCATGTGTCCTCCTTCATGCATCTCTACACCCCTCTATACCCCTCTATATCCCTCTATACCCCTCTATACCCCTCCATACCCCTCTATACCCCTCTATACCCCTCTATACCCCTCTATACCCTCTATAACCCCTCTATACCCCTCCATACCCCTCCATACCCCTCTATACCC
>NW_028164867.1:0-3000 GCF_964263955.1 Coregonus lavaretus
GAGAGAAATAGAACATAGGGAAAGACAACAGGGAGGAGAGAGGAGAGAAATAAACAACAACTTCAGGAGGAGAGAGGAGAGAAATAGACAACAACTCCAGGAGGATAGAGGAGAGAAATAAACAACAACTCCAGGAGAAGAGAGGAGAGAAATAAACAACAACTCCAGGAGGAGAGAGGAGAGAAATAAACAACAACTCCAGGAGGAGAGAGGAGAGAAATAAAACAACAACTACAGAAGGAGAGAGGAGAGAAATAAAACAACAACTCAAGAAGGCTAGAGAAGGAGAGATCTAAACCACCACTCCAGGAGGAGAGATGAGATAACTAAACAACAACTCAAGGAGGAGAGAGGAGAGAACTAAACAACAACTCCAGGAGGATAGAGAAGGAGAGAACTAAACAATAACTCCAGGAGGATAGAAGAGAGAACTAAACAACAACTCCAGGAGGATAGAGGAGGAGAGAGAACTAAACAACAACACCAGGAGGATAGAGAAGGAGAGAACTAAACAACAACTCCAGGAGTATAGAGGAGGAGAAAACTAAACAACAGCTCCAGGATGGTAGAGAAGGATAGAACTATAGAACAACTCCAGGAGGATAGAGAAGGAGAGACCTAAACAACAACTCCAGGAAGATAGAGAAGGAGAGAACTAAACAACAACTCCAGGAGGATAGAGGAGGAAAGAACTAAAAAACAACTCCAGGAGGATAGAGGAGGAGAGAACTAAACAACAACTCCAGGAGGATAGAGGAGGAGAGAACTAAACAGCAACTCCAGGAGGATAGAGGAGAGAACTAAACAACAACTCCAGGAGGATAGAGGAAAGGGAACTAAACAACAACACCAGGAGGATAGAGAAGGAGAGACCTAAACAACAACTCCAGAAGGATAGAGAAGGAGAGAACTAAACAACAACTCTAGGAGGATAGAGAAGGAGAGAACTAAACAATAATTCCAGAAGGATAGAAAAGGAGAGAACTAAACAACAACTCCAGGAGGACAGAGGAGAGAACTAAACAACAACTCCAGGAGGATATAGGAGAGAACTAAACAACAACTCCAGGAGGATGGAGAAGCAGAGAACTAAACAACAACTCCAGGAGGATAGAGAAGGAGAGAACTAAACAACATCTCCAGGAGGATAGAGAAGGAGTGAACTAAACAACATTTCCAGGAGGATAGAGGAGGAGAGAACTAAACAACAACTCCAGGATGATAGAGAAGAGAGAACTAAACAACAACTCCAGAAGGATAGAGAAGGAGAGAACTAAACAACAACTCCAGGATGATAGAGAAGAGAGAACTAAACAACAACTCCAGAAGGATAGAGAAGGAGAGAACTAAACAACAACTCCAGGAGGATAGAGAAGGAGAGAACTAAACAACAACTCCAGGAGGATGGAGAAGCAGAGAACTAAACAACAACTCCAGGAGGATAGAGGAGGAAAGACTTAAACAACAACTCCAGGAGGAGAGAGAAGGAGAGAACTAAACAACAACTCCAGGAGGATAGAGGAGGAGAGAACTAAACAACATTTCCAGGAGGATAGAGGAGGAGAGAACTAAACAACAACTCCAGGATGATAGAGAAGAGAGAACTAAACAACAACTCCAGAAGGATAGAGAAGGAGAGAACTAAACAACAACTCCAGGAGGATTGAGAAGGAGAGAACTAAACAACAACTCCAGGAGAATGGAGAAGCAGAGAACTAAACAACAACTCCAGGAGGAGAGAGGAGGAAAGACTTAAACAACAACTCCAGGAGGATAGAGAAGGAGAGAACTAAACAACAACTCCAGGAGGATAGAGGAGGAGAGAACTAAACAACATTTCCAGGAGGATAGAGAAGGAGAGAACTAAACAACAACTCCAGGATGATAGAGAAGAGAGAGAATTAAACAACATTTCCAGGAGGATAGAGAAGGAGAGAACTAAACAACAACTCCAGGAGGATGGAGGAGTAGAGAACTAAACAGAAACTTCAGGAGGATAGATGAGAGAACTAAACAACAACTCCAGGAGGATAGAGAAGGAGAGAACTAAACAACAACTCCAGGAGGATAGAGAAGGAGAGAACTAAACAACAACTCCAGGAGGATAGAGAAGGAGAGAACTAAACAACAACTCCAGGATGATAGAGAAGAGAGAACTAAACAACAACTCCAGAAGGATAGAGAAGGAGAGAACTAAACAACAACTCCAGGAGGATAGAGAAGGAGAGACCTAAACAACAACTCCAGGAGGATAGAGAAGGAGAGAACTAAACAACAACTCCAGGAGGATAGAGGAGGAAAGAACTAAACAACAACTCCATGAGGATAGAGGAGGAGAGGACTAAACAACAACTCCAGGAGGATAGAGAAGGCGAGAACTAAACAACAACTCCAGGAGGATATAGGAGAGAACTAAACAACAACTCCAGGAGGATAGAGGAAAGGGAACTAAACAACAACTCCAGGAGGATAGAGAAGGAGTGAACTAAACAACATTTCCAGGAGGATAGAGGAGGAGAGAACTAAACAACAACTCCAGGATGATAGAGAAGAAAGAACTAAACAACAACTCCAGAAGGATAGAGAAGGAGAGAACTAAACAACAACTCCGGGAGGATAGAGATGGAGAGAACTAAACAACATCTCCAGGAGGATAGAGAAGGAGAGAACTAAACAACAATTCCAGGAGGATAGAGTAGAGTACTAAACAATAACTCCAGGAGGATAGAGGAGGAGAGAACTAAAAAACAGCTCAAGGACGGTAGAGAAGGATAGAACTAAAGAACAACTCCAGGAGGATAGAGGAGATAAATAAAACAACAACTCCAGGAGGATAGAGGAGGAGAGATCTAAACAACAACTCCAGAAGGATAGAGAAGGAGAGAACTAAACAGCAACTCCAGGAGGATAGATGAGAGAACTAAACAACAACTCCAGGAGGATAGAGGAGAGAACTAAACAACAACTCCAGAAGGATAGAGAAGGAGAGAACTAAACAAC
>NW_028164866.1:5000-10000 GCF_964263955.1 Coregonus lavaretus
GAGGCTTTTAATGGGAAGAGAGAGTTTAAAAAGAGGCATGTAGCTCCAGAGGTCACAAAGGTCAATGTGGGCCTGCATGGATGTCAGCAGGGCATGAGGGAGAAGGCCCAAGTGAATAGGTGTGTCTGTGTGAGTGAGTGAACCTGTCTCATAGGGGGGCAGAGCAGGCATCCCCTTTGGGGGCTGTCCTGTCTGCTCTGTCCCCCTTTTTTTTTGGCCTCCTATACCTCTGGAGGTCAAGGGAGTAAGCTGTACTCTCAAGCCCATTGTGAGAGAGGCTTTTAATGGGGAAGAGAGAGTTTAAAAAGAGGCATGTAGCTCCAGAGGTCACAAAGGTCAATGTGGGCCTGCATGGATGTCAGCAGGGCATGAGGGAGAAGGCCCAGTGAATAGGTGTGTCTGTGTGAGTGAGTGAACCTGTCTCATAGGGGGCAGAGCAGCATCCCCTTTGGGGGCTGTCTGCTCTGTCCCCCTTTTTTTTTGGCCTCCTATACCTCTGGAGGTCAAGGGAGTAAGCTGTACTCTCAAGCCCATGGAGAGAGGGTTTAATAGGGAGAGAGTGATTAAAAAGAGGCATGGTGCTCCAGGGAGTGAGCTGTACTCTCATGCCCATGGGAGATGCCCTTTACTAGGCAGGGAGTTAGAACAAGGTGCATGGAGCTCCAGAGGTCACAAAGGTCAATGTGGGCCTGCATGGATGTCAGCAGGGCATGAGGGAGAAGGCCCAAGTGAATAGGTTTGTCTGTGTGTGTCTGTGTGAGTGAGTGAGTGAGTGTGTGTGTGAACCTTTCCCACAGGAGGGCAGCACTGTGCAGGCAGCTCCATTGGAGGCTGGCTGCTCTGTGCCCATGTATTATTTGTTCTCTCTCTCTCTCTCTCTCCCCTTTCTTCTGGCCTGCTGGGTCACTTTTGTGTGTGGAGGGCTGGACTCTGTCTCACCCATCCCAGCCATGGGCACCCAGAATGCCCATGTGTGAGTCAGGAGCCCTCCCCTGGTTCTCCTAGTGAAAATGACCTGTGGCGCCCCCCTGTGGATGGATCTTGGTGGGGGTGCTTGGACCCCTTCTTGGGGTCTCCTCCAAGCCAGCCATGCCGACCATGGGCACCCAAAACCCCCATGTGTGAGTGAACAGCCTCCCCAGTGTACCCATAGTGAAATCAGGCTTAAAGTGACCTGTGGCGCCCCCTGTGGATGGATCTTGGTGGGGGTGCTTGGACCCCTTCTTGGGGTCTCCTCCAAGCCAGCCATGCCGACCATGGGCACCCAAAACCCCCATGTGTGAGTGAACAGCCTCCCCAGTGTACCCATAGTGAAATCCGGCCTAAAGTGACCTGTGGCGCCCCCCTGTGGATGGATTCGGCTGTGGGTGCTTGGACCCCTTCTTGGGGTCTCCCCCAAGCTGGCCATGCCGACCATGGGCACCCAAAACCCCCATGTGTGAGTGAACAGCCTCCCCTGGGTCCCCATAGTGAAATCCGGCCTAAAGTGACCTGTGGCGCCCCCCTGTGGATGGATTCGGCTGTGGGTGCTTGGACCCCTTCTTGGGGTCTCCCCCAAGCTGGCCATGCCGACCATGGGCACCCAAAACCCCCATGTGTGAGTGAACAGCCTCCCCTGGGTCCCCATAGTGAAATCCGGCCTAAAGTGACCTGTGGCGCCCCCCTGTGGATGGATCTGGATGGGGGTGCTTGGACCCCTTCTTGGGGTCTCCTCCAAGCCAGCCATGCCGACCATGGGCACCCAAAACCCCCATGTGTGAGTGAACAGCCTCCCCTGGGTCCCCATAGTGAAATCAGGCTTAAAATGACATGTGGCGCCCCCCTGTGGATGGATCCGGCTGTGGGGTCTTGTACCCCCTCTTGGGGTCACCCCCAAGCCGGCCATGGGCACCCAAAACCCCCATGTGTGAGTGAACAGCCTCCCCTGTGTCCCCATAGTGAAATCAGGCCTAAAGTGACATGTGGCGCCCCCCTGTGGATGGATCCGGGTGGGGGTGCTTGGACCCCCTCTTGGGGTCTCCCCCAAGCCATGGGCAGCCAAATCCCCCATTTGTGAGTTAAGATCATCCCCTGGTTCCCCTAGTGAAATCAGGCCTAAAATGACCTCTGTGGCGCCCCCCTGTGGATGGATCCGGCTGTGGGGTCTTGGACCCCCTCTTGGGGTCACCCCCAAGCCAGCCATGGGCACCCAAAACCCCCATTTGTGAGTTAAGATCATCCCCTGGTTCCCCTAGTGAAATCAGGCTTAAAATGACATGTGGCGCCCCCCTGTGGATGGATCCGGGTGTGGGGTCTTGGACCCCCTCTTGGGGTCACCCCCAAGCCGGCCAAGGGCACCCAAAACCCCCATGTGTGAGGTAAGAGCCTCCCCTGGTTCTCCTAGTGTCCGCCGGCGGTTTACCATATGGGGGTGTCTGACCACCACCCCAATCCGAGAAAAGTGCATCAAAATCGGCCTCCGTGAGCCAGGAGTCGGTCCCTGGTTCTCATAGTGTCAACCGGATGATTTCCATATGGGGGTGTCTGACCACCAACCCAATCCGAGAAAAGTGCATCAAAATCGGCCTCCGTGAGCCAGGAGTCGGTCCCTGGTTCTCATAGTGTCAACCGGATGATTTCCATATGGGGGTGTCTGACCACCAACCCAATCCGAGAAAAGTGCATCAAAATCGGCCTTCCGGGAGCCAGGAGTCGGTCCCTGGTTCTCATAGTGTCAACCGGATGGTTTCCATATGGGGGTGTCTGACCACCAACCCAATCCGAGAAAAGTGCATCAAAATCGGCCTTCCGGGAGCCAGGAGTCGGTCCCTGGTTCTCCTAATGTCAACCGGATGATTTCCATATGGGGGTGTCTGACCACCAACCCAATCCGAGAAAAGTGCATCAAAATCGGCCTTCCGGGAGCCAGGAGTCGGTCCCTGGTTCTCCTAATGTCAACCGGATGATTTCCATATGGGGGTGTCTGACCACCAACCCAATCCGAGAAAAGTGCATCAAAATCGGCCTTCCGGGAGCCAGGAGTCGGTCCCTGGTTCTCATAGTGTCAACCGGATGGTTTCCATATGGGGGTGTCTGACCACCAACCCAATCCGAGAAAAGTGCATCAAAATCGGCCTTCCGGGAGCCAGGAGTCGGTCCCTGGTTCTCATAGTGTCAACCGGATGGTTTCCATATGGGGGTGTCTGACCACCAACCCAATCCGAGAAAAGTGCATCAAAATCGGCCTTCCGGGAGCCAGGAGTCGGTCCCTGGTTCTCATAGTGTCAACCGGATGGTTTCCATATGGGGGTGTCTGACCACCAACCCAATCCGAGAAAAGTGCATCAAAATCGGCCTTCCGTGAGGCAGGAGTCGGCCCCTGGTTCTCCTGTTGTCAACCGGATGATTTCCATATGGGGGTGTCTGACCACCACCCCAATCCGAGAAAAGTGCATCAAAATCGGCCTTCCGGGAGCCAGGAGTCGGTCCCTGGTTCTCCTAATGTCAACCGGATGATTTCCATATGGGGGTGTCTGACCACCAACCCAATCCGAGAAAAGTGCATCAAAATCGGCCTTCCGGGAGCCAGGAGTCGGTCCCTGGTTCTCATAGTGTCAACCGGATGGTTTCCATATGGGGGTGTCTGACCACCAACCCAATCCGAGAAAAGTGCATCAAAATCGGCCTTCCGGGAGCCAGGAGTCGGTCCCTGGTTCTCATAGTGTCAACCGGATGGTTTCCATATGGGGGTGTCTGACCACCAACCCAATCCGAGAAAAGTGCATCAAAATCGGCCTTCCGGGAGCCAGGAGTCGGTCCCTGGTTCTCATAGTGTCAACCGGATGGTTTCCATATGGGGGTGTCTGACCACCAACCCAATCCGAGAAAAGTGCATCAAAATCGGCCTTCCGTGAGGCAGGAGTCGGCCCCTGGTTCTCCTGTTGTCAACCGGATGATTTCCATATGGGGGTGTCTGACCACCACCCCAATCCGAAAAAAGTGCATCAAATCGGCCTTCCGTGAGCCAGGAGTCGGTCCCTGGTTCTCCTGGTGTCCGCCGGCGGACAACCATGTTGGGGTGTCTGACCACCAACCCAATCCGAGAAAAGTGCATCAAAATCGGCCTTCCGTGAGGCAGGAGTCGGCCCCTGGTTCTCCTGTTGTCAACCGGATGATTTCCATATGGGGGTGTCTGACCACCACCCCAATCCGAAAAAAGTGCATCAAATCGGCCTTCCGTGAGCCAGGAGTCGGTCCCTGGTTCTCCTGGTGTCCGCCGGCGGACAACCATGTTGGGGTGTCTGACCACCAACCCAATCCGAGAAAAGTGCATCAAAATCGGCCTTCCGTGAGGCAGGAGTCGGTCCCTGGTTCTCCTGTTGTCAACCGGATGATTTCCATATGGGGGTGTCTGACCACCACCCCAATCCGAAAAAAGTGCATCAAATCGGCCTTCCGTGAGGCAGGAGTCGGTCCCTGGTTCTCCTGGTGTCCGCCGGCGGACAACCATGTTGGGGTGTCTGACCCACAACCCAATCCGACCAAGTGCACCCAAATCGGCCTTCCGTGAGCCAGGAGTCGGTCTCTGGTTCTCCCATCGACCGCCGGCGGTCTTCCATGTGGGGGTGTCTGACCCACAACCCAATCCGACCAAGAGCACCCATGTCGGCCTTGTGTGAGTCAGGAGCCGTTCCCCCTGGTTCTCATTTGGGTTACCATGCACGAAGGGACATAGTGCAATTTCGGCCGATTTTTCCGATTTTTTCAAATAATGTTTAAAAATACTTCCCGATGAGCTAGAGGTCCCAAATTTGGTCTATTATCCTCTTTTATGATGAACTTCCATTACCTAAAAGGGTTTTTCTTAACTCGTATAGGAACATCAACCGTTCTGACCCCTATTTTTTTTTTTCACTTTTCTAACATAATTAAAATATAGTAAAAAATTTCCAAAAACGAATTAATTTATATATAAATGTGCGTCTATTCGTGCCCTTTTGCGCCAAAAAAACCCCATCCTG
>NW_028164866.1:20000-25000 GCF_964263955.1 Coregonus lavaretus
CACGGAGTGTGGGCCTGGAGGCATGGAGGTCGGGGACGCCCATGCAGTGAGCTGCAGTCTCAGTCCGAGTGAGAGATGGTTTGAGCGGGCAGGGAGTGTGGGCTTGGTGGTCGTGGTTCTGGAGCCCAGGCCATCCAGGGAGTGAGCTGCAGTCTGAGGCCGAGTGAGAGAGGGTTTGAGTGGGCAGGGAGTGTGGGCTTGGTGGTCGTGGTTCTGGAGCCCAGGCCATCCAGGGAGTGAGCTGCAGTCTCAGGCCGAGTGAGAGAGGGTTTCACTGGGCATGGAGTGTAGAGATGGAGGCAATGAGCTCCAGAGGTCACAAAGGTCAATGTGGGCCTGCATGGCTGTCAGCAGGGCCACAGAGAGAAGGCCCAAGTGAATAGGTGTGTCTGTGTGAGTGAGTGAACCTGTCTCATAGGGGGGCAGAGCAGGCATCCCCTTTGGGGGCTGTCTGCTCTGTCCCCCTTTTTTTTTGGCCTCCTATACCTCTGGAGGTCAAGGGAGTAAGCTGTACTCTCAAGCCCATGTGAGAGAGGCTTTTAATGGGAAGAGAGAGTTTAAAAAGAGGCATGTAGCTCCAGAGGTCACAAAGGTCAATGTGGGCCTGCATGGATGTCAGCAGGGCATGAGGGAGAAGGCCCAAGTGAATAGGTGTGTCTGTGTGAGTGAGTGAACCTGTCTCATAGGGGGGCAGAGCAGGCATCCCCTTTGGGGGCTGTCTGCTCTGTCCCCCTTTTTTTTTGGCCTCCTATACCTCTGGAGGTCAAGGGAGTAAGCTGTACTCTCAAGCCCATGTGAGAGAGGCTTTTAATGGGAAGAGAGAGTTTAAAAAGAGGCATGTAGCTCCAGAGGTCACAAAGGTCAATGTGGGCCTGCATGGATGTCAGCAGGGCATGAGGGAGAAGGCCCAAGTGAATAGGTGTGTCTGTGTGAGTGAGTGAACCTGTCTCATAGGGGGGCAGAGCAGGCATCCCCTTTGGGGGCTGTCTGCTCTGTCCCCCTTTTTTTTTGGCCTCCTATACCTCTGGAGGTCAAGGGAGTAAGCTGTACTCTCAAGCCCATGGGAGAGAGGGTTTTAATAGGGAGAGAGTGATTAAAAAGAGGCATGGTGCTCCAGGGGAGTGAGCTGTACTCTCATGCCCATGGGAGATGCCCTTTACTAGGCAGGGAGTTTAGAACAAGGTGCATGGAGCTCCAGAGGTCACAAAGGTCAATGTGGGCCTGCATGGATGTCAGCAGGGCATGAGGGAGAAGGCCCAAGTGAATAGGTTTGTCTGTGTGTGTCTGTGTGAGTGAGTGAGTGAGTGTGTGTGTGAACCTTTCCCACAGGAGGGCAGCACTGTGCAGGCAGCTCCAATGGAGGCTGGCTGCTCTGTGCCCATGTATTATTTGTTCTCTCTCTCTCTCTCTCTCCCCTTTCTTCTGGCCTGCTGGGTCACTTTTGTGTGTGGAGGGCTGGACTCTGTCTCACCCATCCCAGCCATGGGCACCCAGAATGCCCATGTGTGAGTCAGGAGCCCTCCCCTGGTTCTCCTAGTGAAAATGACCTGTGGCGCCCCCCTGTGGATGGATCTTGGTGGGGGTGCTTGGACCCCTTCTTGGGGTCTCCTCCAAGCCAGCCATGCCGACCATGGGCACCCAAAACCCCCATGTGTGAGTGAACAGCCTCCCCAGTGTACCCATAGTGAAATCAGGCTTAAAGTGACCTGTGGCGCCCCCCTGTGGATGGATCTTGGTGGGGGTGCTTGGACCCCTTCTTGGGGTCTCCTCCAAGCCAGCCATGCCGACCATGGGCACCCAAAACCCCCATGTGTGAGTGAACAGCCTCCCCAGTGTACCCATAGTGAAATCCGGCCTAAAGTGACCTGTGGCGCCCCCCTGTGGATGGATTCGGCTGTGGGTGCTTGGACCCCTTCTTGGGGTCTCCCCCAAGCTGGCCATGCCGACCATGGGCACCCAAAACCCCCATGTGTGAGTGAACAGCCTCCCCTGGGTCCCCATAGTGAAATCCGGCCTAAAGTGACCTGTGGCGCCCCCCTGTGGATGGATTCGGCTGTGGGTGCTTGGACCCCTTCTTGGGGTCTCCCCCAAGCTGGCCATGCCGACCATGGGCACCCAAAACCCCCATGTGTGAGTGAACAGCCTCCCCTGGGTCCCCATAGTGAAATCCGGCCTAAAGTGACCTGTGGCGCCCCCCTGTGGATGGATCTGGATGGGGGTGCTTGGACCCCTTCTTGGGGTCTCCTCCAAGCCAGCCATGCCGACCATGGGCACCCAAAACCCCCATGTGTGAGTGAACAGCCTCCCCTGGGTCCCCATAGTGAAATCAGGCTTAAAATGACATGTGGCGCCCCCCTGTGGATGGATCCGGCTGTGGGGTCTTGTACCCCCTCTTGGGGTCACCCCCAAGCCGGCCATGGGCACCCAAAACCCCCATGTGTGAGTGAACAGCCTCCCCTGTGTCCCCATAGTGAAATCAGGCCTAAAGTGACATGTGGCGCCCCCCTGTGGATGGATCCGGGTGGGGGTGCTTGGACCCCCTCTTGGGGTCTCCCCCAAGCCATGGGCAGCCAAATCCCCCATTTGTGAGTTAAGATCATCCCCTGGTTCCCCTAGTGAAATCAGGCCTAAAATGACCTCTGTGGCGCCCCCCTGTGGATGGATCCGGCTGTGGGGTCTTGGACCCCCTCTTGGGGTCACCCCCAAGCCAGCCATGGGCACCCAAAACCCCCATTTGTGAGTTAAGATCATCCCCTGGTTCCCCTAGTGAAATCAGGCTTAAAATGACATGTGGCGCCCCCCTGTGGATGGATCCGGGTGTGGGGTCTTGGACCCCCTCTTGGGGTCACCCCCAAGCCGGCCAAGGGCACCCAAAACCCCCATGTGTGAGGTAAGAGCCTCCCCTGGTTCTCCTAGTGTCCGCCGGCGGTTTACCATATGGGGGTGTCTGACCACCACCCCAATCCGAGAAAAGTGCATCAAAATCGGCCTCCGTGAGCCAGGAGTCGGTCCCTGGTTCTCATAGTGTCAACCGGATGATTTCCATATGGGGGTGTCTGACCACCAACCCAATCCGAGAAAAGTGCATCAAAATCGGCCTCCGTGAGCCAGGAGTCGGTCCCTGGTTCTCATAGTGTCAACCGGATGATTTCCATATGGGGGTGTCTGACCACCAACCCAATCCGAGAAAAGTGCATCAAAATCGGCCTTCCGGGAGCCAGGAGTCGGTCCCTGGTTCTCATAGTGTCAACCGGATGGTTTCCATATGGGGGTGTCTGACCACCAACCCAATCCGAGAAAAGTGCATCAAAATCGGCCTTCCGGGAGCCAGGAGTCGGTCCCTGGTTCTCCTAATGTCAACCGGATGATTTCCATATGGGGGTGTCTGACCACCAACCCAATCCGAGAAAAGTGCATCAAAATCGGCCTTCCGGGAGCCAGGAGTCGGTCCCTGGTTCTCCTAATGTCAACCGGATGATTTCCATATGGGGGTGTCTGACCACCAACCCAATCCGAGAAAAGTGCATCAAAATCGGCCTTCCGGGAGCCAGGAGTCGGTCCCTGGTTCTCATAGTGTCAACCGGATGGTTTCCATATGGGGGTGTCTGACCACCAACCCAATCCGAGAAAAGTGCATCAAAATCGGCCTTCCGGGAGCCAGGAGTCGGTCCCTGGTTCTCATAGTGTCAACCGGATGGTTTCCATATGGGGGTGTCTGACCACCAACCCAATCCGAGAAAAGTGCATCAAAATCGGCCTTCCGGGAGCCAGGAGTCGGTCCCTGGTTCTCATAGTGTCAACCGGATGGTTTCCATATGGGGGTGTCTGACCACCAACCCAATCCGAGAAAAGTGCATCAAAATCGGCCTTCCGTGAGGCAGGAGTCGGCCCCTGGTTCTCCTGTTGTCAACCGGATGATTTCCATATGGGGGTGTCTGACCACCACCCCAATCCGAGAAAAGTGCATCAAAATCGGCCTTCCGGGAGCCAGGAGTCGGTCCCTGGTTCTCCTAATGTCAACCGGATGATTTCCATATGGGGGTGTCTGACCACCAACCCAATCCGAGAAAAGTGCATCAAAATCGGCCTTCCGGGAGCCAGGAGTCGGTCCCTGGTTCTCATAGTGTCAACCGGATGGTTTCCATATGGGGGTGTCTGACCACCAACCCAATCCGAGAAAAGTGCATCAAAATCGGCCTTCCGGGAGCCAGGAGTCGGTCCCTGGTTCTCATAGTGTCAACCGGATGGTTTCCATATGGGGGTGTCTGACCACCAACCCAATCCGAGAAAAGTGCATCAAAATCGGCCTTCCGGGAGCCAGGAGTCGGTCCCTGGTTCTCATAGTGTCAACCGGATGGTTTCCATATGGGGGTGTCTGACCACCAACCCAATCCGAGAAAAGTGCATCAAAATCGGCCTTCCGTGAGGCAGGAGTCGGCCCCTGGTTCTCCTGTTGTCAACCGGATGATTTCCATATGGGGGTGTCTGACCACCACCCCAATCCGAAAAAAGTGCATCAAATCGGCCTTCCGTGAGCCAGGAGTCGGTCCCTGGTTCTCCTGGTGTCCGCCGGCGGACAACCATGTTGGGGTGTCTGACCACCAACCCAATCCGAGAAAAGTGCATCAAAATCGGCCTTCCGTGAGGCAGGAGTCGGCCCCTGGTTCTCCTGTTGTCAACCGGATGATTTCCATATGGGGGTGTCTGACCACCACCCCAATCCGAAAAAAGTGCATCAAATCGGCCTTCCGTGAGCCAGGAGTCGGTCCCTGGTTCTCCTGGTGTCCGCCGGCGGACAACCATGTTGGGGTGTCTGACCACCAACCCAATCCGAGAAAAGTGCATCAAAATCGGCCTTCCGTGAGGCAGGAGTCGGTCCCTGGTTCTCCTGTTGTCAACCGGATGATTTCCATATGGGGGTGTCTGACCACCACCCCAATCCGAAAAAAGTGCATCAAATCGGCCTTCCGTGAGGCAGGAGTCGGTCCCTGGTTCTCCTG
>NW_028164865.1:0-12500 GCF_964263955.1 Coregonus lavaretus
TCTGTGTTCTCTCCTTCTCTCTCATATTTTGAAGGGAGTGAGGCATTTCTTCCAGATTTAGTGACGATGTAAGTTGATGTGAAGTTGTGTTACAGTTGGTACAGGGAGAATGCTGTAGGTCTAAGTTGTTGTAGTACTGTTTGTATTAGTGAATGTCTGTCGTGTGAGTGATGTTAGTTAGTTGTTTTGTTGGGAGAGGATTTAGTGTCAGTTACAGGGAATAGTTGTGTCTGTGTTGCTGCTTGTTCAATATGTGCTACAGTGATGAGTTAGAAGGCATGTGTGTGTGTGTCTGTGTGTGTCTGTGTGTGTGTCTGTATGTGTGTCTGTTAGACCAGCTGTGAGGCTTTACCATGCATGTCTGGTATTTGAGTATCATAGTCTCACTGGACTGAGGAACTTCACTAAGTATTTATCATTGTGTGTGTTTGTGTGCGTGTGTGAATGTGTGTGCATGCATGTACGTGTGTGTGTGTGTGTGTTTTTGCATGCATGCGTGTGTGTGTGTGTGTAGCTTTGTTATGATCTCCATCTGGACATCATAACGGGTTCAGAAGCACCCACACATGTTGCAGGTTAGCGTGTTATACAGGTAGCTGTGAATCTATAGCGGCTTTATTTTACTGCTCTTTAGGTTCTGCTGGCTGCTGAGGCTGTTTTATGAATGAGACAAGAAATGAATCCTAAATGGCACCCTATTCCCTATATAGTGCACTGCTTTTGACGAGCGTTATATGGGCCCTGGTCAAATGTAATGCACTATATAGGGAATAGGGTGCCATTTGGGATGCAGCCAACGTTTCATTAATGAAAAGTCTGGAAGGAAGGAGACCCCAGCTGTTATAGATCATTAGCTAAGATATCTTTAGGGAATCTAATATCAACATCTAGTGCAATTTTATATCACGTTCTACATGGTTACTGTATCTATACACTCTTAGATAAAAGGGTTCCAAAAGGGTACTTCGGCTGTCCCCATAGGAGAACCCAAAAAGGTTCAACCTGGAACCAACAAAGGGTTCTCCTATGGGGACAGCCAAATAACCCTTTAAGGTTCTAGATAGCACATTTTCTTCGAAGAGTGTATACTACTATACATGTGTTGTTACAGTAAGAGTATGTTATTGTTGCTCTTCAGGGAGGAAATGTCTGTCTCAACAGCTTCCCACAGAGGGAGGAAATGTCTGTCTCAACAGCTTCCCACAGAGGGAGGAAATGTCTGTCTCAACAGCTTCCCACAGAGGGAGGAAATGTCTGTCTCAACAGCTTCCCACAGAGGGAGGAAATGTCTGTCTCAACAGCTTCCCACAGAGGGAGGAAATGTCTGTCTCAACGGCTTCCCACAGATGGAGGAAATGTCTGTCTCAACAGCTTCCCACAGAGGGAGGAAATGTTGTCTCAACAGCTTCCCACAGAAGGAGGAAATGTCTGTCTCAACAGCTTCCCACAGAGGGAGGAAATGTCTGTCTCAACAGCTTCCCACAGATGGAGGAAATGTCTGTCTCAACAGCTTCCCACAGATGGAGGAAATGTCTGTCTCAACAGCTTCCCACAGATGGAGGAAATGTCTGTCTCAACAGCTTCCCACAGATGGAGGAAATGTCTGTCTCAACAGCTTCCCACAGATGGAGGAAATGTCTGTCTCAACAGCTTCCCACAGATGGAGGAAATGTCTGTCTCAACAGCTTCCCACAGATGGAGGAAATGTCTGTCTCAACAGCTTCCCACAGATGGAGGAAATGTCTGTCTCAACAGCTTCCCACAGATGGAGGAAATGTCTGTCTCAACAGCTTCCCACAGATGGAGGAAATGTCTGTCTCAACAGCTTCCCACAGATGGAGGAAATGTCTGTCTCAACAGCTTCCCACAGAGGGAGGAAATGTCTGTCTCAACAGCTTCCCACAGAGGGAGGAAATGTCTGTCTCAACAGCTTTCCACAGATGGAGGAAATGTCTGTCTCAACAGCTTCCCACAGATGGAGGAAATGTCTGTCTCAACAGCTTCCCACAGAGGGAGGAAATGTCTGTCTCAACAGCTTCCCACAGAGTGAGGAAATGTCTGTCTCAACAGCTTCCCACAGATGGAGGAAATGTCTGTCTCAACAGCTTCCCACAGAGGGAGGAAATGTCTGTCTCAACAGCTTCCCACAGATGGAGGAAATGTCTGTCTCAACAGCTTCCCACAGATGGAGGAAATGTCTGTCTCAACAGCTTCCCACAGAGGGAGGAAATGTCTGTCTCAACAGCTTCCCACAGATGGAGGAAATGTCTGTCTCAACAGCTTCCCACAGATGGAGGAAATGTCTGTCTCAACAGCTTCCCACAGATGGAGGAAATGTCTGTCTCAACAGCTTCCCACAGATGGAGGAAATGTCTGTCTCAACAGCTTCCCACAGATGGAGGAAATGTCTGTCTCAACAGCTTCCCACAGATGGAGGAAATGTCTGTCTCAACAGCTTCCCACAGATGGAGGAAATGTCTGTCTCAACAGCTTCCCACAGATGGAGGAAATGTCTGTCTCAACAGCTTCCCACAGATGGAGGAAATGTCTGTCTCAACAGCTTCCCACAGATGGAGGAAATTGTGTGTGTGTTATCTAATATCAACAGATCATTCTATACAGTGCCTTGCAAAAGTATTCAGACCCCTTGGATTTCTTCACATTTTATTGTGTTGCAAAGTGGGATTCTACACAAAATACTCTATAATGTCAAAGTGGAAGAAAAATTCAACTTTTTTAGATTAAATTAAATGAAATACCTAAAATAGAGTTGTTGCATAAGTATTCAGCTCCCTGAGTCAATGCATGTTAGAAACACCTTTGGCATCGATAGTGAGTCTTCTTGGGTAAGTCTTTAAGAGCTTTGCACACCTGGATTGTGCAGTATTTGTCCATTATTTCTTTCAAAATTCGTCAAGCTCTGTCAAGATGTTGGACAGCAATTTTCAAGTCTTGCCATAGATTTTCAAGCAGATTTAAGTCAAAACTGTAACTTGGCCACTCAGGAACATTCACTGTCTTCTTGGTAAGCAACTCCAGTGTAGCCTTGTGTTATAGGTTATTGTCCTGCTGAAAGGTGAATTCCTCTCCAGTGTCTGGTGTAAAGCAGACTAAAGCAGGTATTTCTCTAGGATTTTACCAGTGCTTAGTTCCATCTCGTTTCTTTTCATTCTGAAAAACTCCCCAATCTTTGCCGGTGGCAAGCATACCCATATCATGATGCAGCCACCACCATGCTTGAAAACAAGGAGGCAGTTACTCAGTGATGTGTTGTGTTGGATTTGCCCCAAACATAATGCTTTGCATTTATGCCAAAAAGTGTATTCCTTTACTGTATTTTGTTGTTGTTGCAGTATTACTTTAGTGCCTTGTTGCATAGAAGATGCATGTTTTGTATATTTGTATTATTCTTTTCACTCTGTCATTTATGCCATTATTGTGGAGTCACTACAATGTTGTTGATCCATCCTCAGCCATTGAACTCTGTAGCTGTTTTAAAATCACCAATGGCCTCATGGTAACATCCCTGAGCCGTTTCATTCCTGTCCTGCAGCTCAGTTCAGAAGGACGTCTGTATCTTTGATGTGTCTGGGTGATTTAATACATAATCTACAGCATTAGTATTAACTTGACCATGCTTTAAGATATATTCAATGTCTGATTTGTTATTGTTACCCATCTACCAATCACTGCCCTTCTTTATGAGGCTTTCGAAAAGCTCCCTGGTCTTTGTAGTTGTATCTGTGCTTGAACTTAAATACTTGACTGAGGGACCTTACAGATGTTGAATGTATGGGGGATAGAGGAAGGGTTAGTCATTCAAAAATCATGTCAACCCCTATTATTTCACACAGAGTAACTTATTGTGTGATTTGTTAAGCCAAATTTTACTCCTGAACTAATTTAGGCTTGCCTAAGCAAAGGGGCTGAATACTTATGCAATTAATGTATTTTAGTTATGTTGTTTTTTTTATATCAAAAAATACAATTGTTTTTTCTTCCACTTTGACATTACAGAGTATTTTGTGTAGATTGTTGACAGAAAATGACAATTAAATACATTTTAATCCCACTTTCTAACACAAGAAACTGTAAAGAAGTCCAGGGGGTCTGAATACTTTTGCAAAGCACTGTATGTGAGGAAATTGTTTGTGTTTCATTTTTTGTGGAGTTGTATAGAGCCGAGTAGAGAGTCAGCAGTAGTCACTTGTCTTTTCTGGTTTACTCTGATGTTAGGGTTACGCTTTAGAGGTCACTGTGTGTGTGTGTGACCTCTCACCTCATTGAGCTCTCACTGTCTCTACTATTTTGTCTCTCTTCTCTTCTCTGCTTTTCGATTATTTTCCGCCTTCTCCATAAATGTTTTCTACACTTTCCATTTTCTCTTGAAGTAAGATCCGTTTTGGAGGTTTTATTCCACTCATAACCAGTCAGGAGTGTCGTGTGAGTTTGACGGACAAAAGCTGATAGGTGTGTGCGTTTGTATGGTTTAGCTGAGCTAGGTGCATTTTTTATATTTTTTATATTTTTTAATTCAATGCCATGCAGTGCTCTGAGGAGAATTTCATATACCATATGTTTCCCCAAAAATCGTTCCAGATAAAGCAACGTCTTGAATCTTACTCTGTGATTGGTTGTTACATTCTTACAAACATCATTGTGTGTCAACTCTGAGCGCAAACACCTCAAAAACTGTGTCCCATGTGCATAAGATTCTTTACTTGTACATTCATATTCAATGTATTCCATTCTGGTTTGGGTGAGCTAGGTGTTAGGCGGTGTGCTGCAGCATGTGTTTGTGTTGCCTGCATACTGAACGGTGCTGGTTGTTGACTGTGAACACGCTAGCTAACAAGCTAATGCTGTGCTATCTGTCATATCAGAGCCCAGGTGGAGGGAGGGGTCCTCTTCTCTGTCAGGCTTGGCGTATTATTTATGTGACACAAGCGACTACGCAGATAAAAACACACACACACACACAACGTAGAGCTCACACAAAGACACTGCTCTTATCTAGATGGAGTGTGTCTGGTCTGGAGACAAGGCAAACGTCTGTCAGGTGTGTGTGTGTATCTGTGAATGTGTGTGTGTATGTGTGTGTGTCTGTGTGTAAGAGGATGACTAAGAGAAGAGGGTGAGGGTTCTAGGTTGTAAAGCATGTGTCAGTAGGTGTCTGTGTCTAAATATTCCCTATTTGTTATGGCTGTCTGTCTTACTCTTTCTCTTCTCTTCTTCTCTTCCTCAGCTCTGCCTCGTAGCCCGGACCCTGTCGATGGCAGGCTGTACGCCAGGGTAAGGAAGGGAAGTAGTGACGAAAGAGCTCCGTTTCACCCAGCAACCAGCTGCCCTATCCCCAGTGACCTTAAACTGTCAGCCAGCAGCGACTCAGGCCTCTCTATCACCTCCCAGTGGACCGGAGGTATTACTGCAGGGAGCCCCAGGAGAGGGCCCAGTCAGGACGAACTTACCCAGCTCAGGCGGCTTCTATCTGGGGTCGGCCTGGAGCCGGCTCAGCCTCATCTGAAGGACATGACTGATCTCCCAGCCTCCTGTAACACAGTGGGGGAGATGGAAGGGGACAAGGCTGGGTTAGGGCAGCCTGTGAACATGAAGGCCTCTCCTAGCGAGAGGGAGACAGACATCCTTTATGATGACGAGGTTAGCCCCGAGGCTAGCATTGGCTCGTTCTCCTCTGAGAGCCTACCTGAAGCCCAGGGATTGGTCCAGAGTGGAAATGGATACTCCACCCACTCCACCCACACCACCCAATCATGGGTGCAGCAGCAGCAGATAGTCGTCAGGGGGCGGGACAGCCCTGTGGATACACCTTCTCTGATTGGTCCAAACACCTTGTCACTTCCAGACACGCCCAATAGGGGGAGCAGCAGCAGAGAGGCGGTGCAGAGAGGAGTGGAGGGAGGGGTGGGGTCGCCTGTAAAGACGGACAGTCACACACATGTCTCACACACCATACACACCATACACACCACACACACCACCCACACACCGTTGCCCTCAGGGGAACCTTGTGGGCAGGAGGAGCTTGCCTCGTTAGCCACAGACATTGATGAGTCCATCGAGCAGCTCAACCAGCTGATCCTAGATCTGGACCCCACCTTCATACCTGTTCCCACCCGACACACCCCCCTCCCCCTTGCACTCTCCACCTCCCTCTACACCAATGGTAACAGCCATACGACGACACACGCCAACGCCAGCCAATCAGGTGAGACCATATTAGCAGAGCGGGGATCCACTGATGGAATACCTGTTGAAATTGAATAGCTGTGTGTCTGTTAATTTAATAAATGTATTTGAGATACAGTAGAATCACAAGGGAAGGTTTAGTCCCTCCCATATTCCAGTCAAATGTCCTCAGTAACAGTACAATTAGCAGTTTAGGAGACATGGTTACTGAAGGAAATGTAAGGGAAACAGATCAACAGTGGGCTTGTACATTACAGCTCTACTGTTAAAGAGTTCCAGTGGAATCCCTCAGAGACATACCGTACAACAGCCCTCTGTCTGTCTGTCTGTCTGTCTGTCTGACTCAGTGACATGATGCCAGATGCCAGGCTAAAAAAAATAAAGTTGTTCCAGCTTTCAGATGTTTAGACAGAGTGGTGCATGTAAAGAGCTAGGTTTGGGCACGTTCTCAAAGCAGAGTTCAACACAGACACTTTATTCACCTTAATGTAACCCTGGCTGGCTGTGAAACTACCCTTCTAACCAAGGGAAGTCTGGCGTGGTCCAGGGCTTGTCCACTGTGTTTGCTGAGTGGGTGTAAAAGTTTGACTTAAGGCAGTAATAGATACTTCTATATAAGCAGTGTAAAATCAGGGCCTCATAAGTACAGTACAGGAAATGGCAAACTAACATCTTTAACATATTTTTTAAGTGACTGGAAGAAATGTCTTCACAGCCAGGAGTACAATCAAACATAGCTTTAGCTGTTGCAGGTGGTACTGAACTGTACTGTATGTACTGTGCTGTGCGTATGTACTGTGTATTACTGTATGTACTGTATATTACTGTATGTACTGTATGCACTGTATGTACTGTACTGTACTGTACTGTACTGTACTTTACTTTACTGTACTGTACTGTACTGTACTGTACTGTACATACTGTATGTTTTAGGACAAGGGGATACTGTGACAAACTAACTGGTGGTGTAAAGGTTAAAAAAATGAATTAGTGAGGTGTTTGTTCCACTCCCTACCTACCTTCCTAGTTACCCCCTGCTAGTCCTGTCCTGTGTGTTTATTTCAAGTTTATTTGTCACATGCACAGGATACAGCAGGCGTAAAACAGTACAGTGAAATGCTTTCTTAAAAGCTATTTTCCAACAATGCAGTATTCAATATCAAGGTTAGAGAAATAATATAAAGGAAAAAACACACGGGAATTAAGAAAAACATGAGAATGTCCAAAAGTTGGATCATAAGAGATAAAGTATATTTTTTTTACATATTTAGCAGACACTCTTATCCAGAGCAACTTACAGTTAGTGAGTGCATACATTATTTTTCATACTGGCCCCCCGTGGGAATCGAACCCACAACCCTGGCGTTACAAACGCCATGCTCTACCAACTGAGCTACATCCCTGCCGGCCATTCCCTCCCCTACCCTGGGCCAATTGTGCGCCGCCCCATGGGTCTCCCAGTCGGCTACGACAGAGCCTGGATTCGAACCAGGATCTCTAGTGTCACCTTAGACCACTGCGCCACACGGGAGTGTATGTGTTTGTGTGTGTATATGTGTGTGTATATGAGTCCTGACCCTGGCCATTTTGTGTGATGGATTGATGATGTGTCATATCCCCAGTACTACTGCTGGGGTCGACCCAGTAGAGCAAAGCACATACCTGCTGTCACCTCTGACCTCTGTGTGCATCTGACATGTCTCTGGTTGAGTCCTAAATGGCACTCTATTCCCTATGTAGTGCACTACTTTTGACCAGTGCCGTACGGGGCCCTTTGCATTTTATAGTTTGCCATTTTGGATGAGTGTTTGATGTGGAGGAAAGGATATATGTACAGTGGCTTGCGAAAATATTCACCCCCCTTGTCATTTTTCCTATTTTGTTGCCTTACAACCTGGAATTTTAATGGATTTTGGGGGGGTTTGTATCATTTGATTTACACAACATCCCTACCACTTTGGAGATGCAAAATATTTTTTATTGTGAAACAAACAAGAAATAAGACAAAAAAACAGAAAACGTGAGCGTGCATAACTATCTACCTTTTGCAGCAATTACAGCTGCAAGTCTCTTGGGGTATGTCTCTATAAGCTTGGCACATCTAGCCACTTGGATTTTTGCCCATTCTTCAAGGCAAAACTGCTCCAGCTCCTTCAAGTTGGATGGGTTCCGCTGGTGTACAGCAATCTTTAAGTCATACCACATATTCTCAATTGGATTGAGGTCTGGGCTTTGACTAGGCCATTCCAAGACATTTAAATGTTTCCCCTTAAACCACTCCAGTGTTGCTTTAGCAGTATGCTTAGGGTCATTGTCCTGCTGGAAGGTGAACCTCCTTCCCAGTCTCAAATCTCTGGAACACTGAAACAGGTTTCCCTCAAGAATTTCCCTGTATTTAGCACCATCCATCATTCCTTCAATTCTGACCAGTTTCCCAGTCCCTGCCGATGAAAAACATTCGCACAGCATGATGCTGCCACCACCATGCTTCACTTTGGGGATGGTGTTCTCGGGGTGATGAGAGGTTTTGGGTTTGCGCCAGACATAGCGTTTTCCTTGATGGCCAAAAGGCTCAATTTTAGTCTCATCTGACCAGAGTACCTTCTTCCATATGTTTGGGGAGTCTCCCACATGCCTTTTGGCGAACACCAAACGTGTTTGCTTATTTTTTTCTTTAAGCAATGGCTTTTTTCTGGCCACTCTTCCGTAAAGCCCAGCTCTGTGGAGTGGCTTAAAATGGTCCTATGGACAGATACTCCAATCTCCGCTGTGGAGCTTTGCAGCTCCTTCATGGTTATCTTTGGTCTCTTTGTTGCCTCTCTGATTAATGCCCTCCTTGCCTGGTCTGTGAGTTTTGGTGGGCTGCCCTCTCTTGGCAGGTTTGTTGTGGTGCCATATTATTTCCATTTTTTAATAATGGATTTAATGGTGCTCCGTGGGATGTTCAAAGTTTGTGATATTTTTTTATAACCCAACCCTGATCTGTACTTCTCCACAACTTTGTCCCTGACCTGTTTGGAGAGCTCCTTGGTCTTCATGGTGCCGCTTGCTTGGTGGTGCCCCTTGCTTAGTGGTGTTGCAGACTCTGGGGCCTTTCAGAACAGGTGTATATATACTGAGATCATGTGAAACTTAGATTGCACACCAGTGGACTTTATTTAACTGATTATGTGACTTCTGAAGGTAATTGGGTGCACCACTTTTCCATCATGACTTTTTTAGAATTTTTTGAAACAAGTAATTTTTTTCATTTCATTTCACCAATTTCGACTATTTTGTGTATGTCCTTTAGATGAAATCCCCAAAAAATCAATTTCAATTACAGGTTGTAATGCAACAAAATAGGAAAAACGCCAAGGGGGATGAATACTTTTGCAAGGCACTATATGTCCTCTCTGAGTGATGTCATCACCTCCTTTACCATTTCTTCCACTCTCTGCATAAGAAGCAGATGTTCCCTCTCCTCCCTCTCGCTCCCATCATCCCTCCATCCCTCCATCCCATCATCCCTCCATCCCATCATCCCTCCATCCCTCCATCCCTCCATCCCATCATCCCTCCATCCCATCATCCCTCCATCCCTCCATCCCTCCATCCCTCCATTCCATCATCCCTCCATCCATCCCTCCATCCCTCCATCCCATCATCCCTCCATCCCTCCATCCCTCCATCCCATCATCCCTCCATCCCTCCATCCCATCATACCTCCATCCCTCCATCCCTCCATCCCATCATCCCTCCATCACTCCATCCCTCCATCCCTCCTTCCCTCCATCCCTCCATCCCATCATCCCTCCATCCCTCCATCCCATCATACCTCCATCCCTCCATCCCTCCATCCCTCCATCCCATCATACCTCCATCCCTCCATCCCATCATCCCTCCATCCCTCCATCCCTCCATCCCATCATACCTCCATCCCTCCATCCCATCATCCCTCCATCCCTCCATCCCTCCATCCCGCCATCCCTCCATCCCATCATCCCTCCATCCCTCCATCCCTCCATCCAATCATACCGCCATCCCTCCATCCCTCCATCCCTCCATCCCATCATCCCTCCATCCCATCATCCCTCCATCCCTCCATCCCTCCATCCCTCCATCCCTCCATCCCATTATCCCTCCATCCCTCCATCCCTCCATCCCTCCATCCCTCCATCCCATCATCCCTCCATCCCATCATCCCTCCATCCCATTATCCCTCCATCCCTCCATCCCTCCATTCCTCCATCCCTCCATTCCTCCATCCCTCCATCCCTCCATCCCTCCATCCCTCCATCCCCTACAAAACAGTCCTCTTTCCTCTTACTCAGTCAGTTTGGCCTAGAAACCTGCCACAGTTCACAGGTTAATAATAATAGTTGGTGGGTTGACGTGTTGTGATGAACGGTCGTGGGGTCGCTTTTCACTGACCTCTTGTCTTAAATCCTAGTTACACACACACACACGCGCGCGCAAACACACACACATATAAACACGTCCACACATGCTTTGAAGTGTGTGACTACGATTTAGCTCACAGTCAGACGTGTTTTCATTCCTCCTTTCTTCTCTCCATCCTGAGGCGGTGCCTTTTTCCACAGAGCAGAACACATCACAATATATGGATCAGATAATTGCTGCCTGAGACATTGAGGAATGACACTCATCAAACACACCAGGTTACTTGCATGTATACTGCTCAGGCCTAAAATATTCTAGCTGTTTTAATGGTGTTTTTATTGAACTTTATGTGGCAAAGTTAGCACCACTTGTTTCTGCATTATTTAGATAACGAAGGTAAAATGTAGAATCAAAGACGTTTTATGTCTTCTGAAACCTCCATCAAATCATTGTTTTACTGCTGTCTGAGTTGAAACGGTACACTCCCTCATTTGCATAAACACAGGGTGTATTTGCATATGCATGTGAATTAACATAAAGGGGAGGAGCATGGCTGCAACCACCAAACACTTGCTCTGTCTACCCTACCTGCACTTACCTGAACTGTCTAGACTGCCTAATTAATTACTGTTGTTGTCACGTTCTCTGCCATAATTCAAGTGTGTCAATAGCAGGATACCCTCGGATAAAAAATCCACATGCTTGTCTCTATATTACACCAATCTAAACATACTTTACATTCTTTGCAAGATCAGACATAACTATAATCCAAGTGTTCATTTTCAGAAGTTGCTTTCATTTCAGCGCATCTAATTTGTAAACATTTCAACTGTATAAAATATTACTTTTCTTTTATTCCACCAAAAAGTACACCCATTATTTTTTTTATCTTTCTTCTGTTGAGATGGTGCTTTAAATCCCTGACGAAGCTTTAGCGTTCTTATAGATTCAACGGAAAGCCAATGTATCCCATTGAGCCCATTTCAGCCATTACATTTACAGTCATTTAGCAGACGCTCTTATCCAGAGTGACTTACAGTTAGTGAGTGCATACATTCTTTTTCAATTTTTTCATACTGGCCCCCTGTGGGAATCGAACCCACAACCCTGCCGTTGCAAACGCCATGCTCTACATCCCTGCCGGTCATTCCCTCCCCTACCCTGGACGACACTGGGCCAATTGTGCGCCACCCCATGGGTCTCCCGGTCGTGGCCGGCTACGACAGAGCCTGGATTCAAACCAGGATCTCTAGTGACACAGCTAGCACTGCAATGCAGTGCCTTAGACCACTGCGCCACTCAGGAGTACATTACTGGGGTTTGTTTGACAGGTCATTACAAACATTTCCACGTTCGTAACGTTAATGGGAAAAAATGACAGGCACAAGCAAGAGTATAAAAGAGTCACAGGAGTAAAATGAAAGCAATCAATCCAGCGAGATTTAAGTGACAAGTGGATTTTGCACCCCTCAAACACAGGAAACTGAAAAATACATCCTCAGGTGGGTGGGGCATGCGCGTTGCTACTCAATGGCTTCTCCCTTCCTCTGCATCACTTCAAAGCTTGCTGTCATTGCGATATGAATCTGCCTGTCATGGCAATATGAATCACTGTGAGTTTCTGCGAGGCCCTCAGTGGGATGTTCGGAAGGGTGTCTGGAATTAAAGTCATTCTGTAATCGGAGCAGGTCTTCCCTGGAGCGCAGGGTTTCCAAAACACCTGAACTGGATTTGGGGATGGGTGATTACTCTCTGTGGTAGATACCGACACATACTCTCTTCATGCTACATTCCCAAACATTTAATGATGTTCCTATTCCATCTGTCTGGGACTGGGTCCAACTGATCAGGTAGCTCTGAGGTACATGCTTAACTGCACTCCTGTTGTTGTAATGTACATTTTTACATTT
>NW_028164865.1:15000-46607 GCF_964263955.1 Coregonus lavaretus
TCTGCTTGGTTGGAATGAAGACCCAGTGTAAACCCAAACACCAGAGCTGGGATTGTTGCTGGACAGGGTTCAGAGGCAGGGTGGAATCCTAAACTGGCATGCATAACCTATTATAAACTGGGTAATTTGGCTCCTGGATGCTGATTGGCTGACAAAACATTTATTTCTACTGCTCTAATTACGTTGGTAACCAGTTTATAATAGCAATAAGTCACCTTTGGTGTTTGTGGTATATGGCCAATATACCATGGCTAATGGCTGTATCAAGGCACTATGCGTTGTGTCGCGCAAAAGAACAGCCCTTAGCTGTGGTAAATTGGCAATATACCATACCCCCTCAGGCCTTATTGCTTAATTATACCCTCACTGTTATAACCCCCACTATACCCTCTGCACCTGGCCTCTCCACTGATAATGTGCACATGGTTGCATTATGTAATACTGAAAGATAAGGCATGGGGGGGATTTGGCTAGGTGCAGGAACCATATAGACTATAGAAGAATAGGTAACTTAATATGGAGAAGATAGGAGTTTGGTAAGATTAATTGTGTGTTCATTGGTGTTCATTGTCCTGTTTAGGTTATTTTGGTCTGGGACAACAGGATAACAGGGGAAAATAAAGAGATTATTCTCATTCTATCCCATTGAGAGAAGCCAGTCCAGCTGATACTGTAAATCAGGCTATAATTAGCTCACTGTAAAGAGAGGAAGTGTCCTCTGTTGGCAGGATGTCCACTCACTTCCTGTCCTGCTGGGAGATGGGCTGAGTGTAGCCAGAGAGGAAGAGGCGAAGCAAGAGGGTTTACTCCGCCCAAAATCTCTCCACGAAAATAAGACCACGGAATTTTTGTATGGAGGTCGATGAGAGAGTGTTGAATTTGGTCAACAAAACATTTAATTTCTAATTTGCTACGTGAGGCTTATTTGATTGAGTAGAAGTTTCCTAATGGTTAGGTTGTTACGAATGCACTGATATAAGTGGACGCACATGGAATTTCGGCAACTTTGGAGAAAAAAAAACTACTTTATATCAGAGTTGTGCCTGTTGTTCACACATGTATTTGCCCTCTCATTGGCTAGAATGGTCCAAACTGATCTCGCCTCCTCCCGCCTGACTTCCATGTTTGAGGACATGTATTTCCATTGTTAGAGCGGTCACTCAACTATCTTGTCGATATAATATATAATTGTGGGTGTAGCTGGTGTGACTTCCAGTAGAGACCACTAGGGTACACATCCTGCAGGGAATTTGTGTGTGTGTGTGTGTGTGTGTGTGTGTGTGAGAGTAAGTAGTTACCTTTCAGTCCTTTCACCTTTCAGTTAGTCCTGAACTAGGCTACATCAGTCATGACCCTGTCTAATACAGATTAACAGTGACCTTCACAAGGCAAGCCAGCAGGCCCTGAAACCCATTCACTGAGAAGGAGAATGAATGTCAAACCTCCTGACTGATATTTAGACTGTTCCCGCTCTGCTTTGTATCAAACACAAAGACAACAGCAGAACACAACCTTTAAAGGGTAAAACAGCCTGTTTATTGTCAATATATTTACCAGACAAAAAGGTGAGTGCATTGAGAGAGGACTGTTGTTTGAGGTCCTTTTAACATCACATCCTAAATGGCACACTATTCCCTTTATAGTGCACTACTTATGACCATAGGGCTCTAGTCAAAAGTAGTGCACTATATACAGTATAGGTAATAGGGTGCTATTTGGGACTTGACATAGTCTTGTGGATCTACACAGTAATAGACACAAAGTAGTGAACAAAGGTATTTTTCTCTGCAGAGTTTCTGAGGAGACATAGCTTCCTGTTTTCCCATCATAGTCTGGGAAACTCGGCAGCCATATTAGGTCCTGTCTGGCATTGTACATTCCTTCACTTAATGATTTTTAGTTATTGTGTTTACTGCTATTATCATAATCACATATTTACCCCGGGCCACTGCTGTGATGTGGGGAGCGATTACTGCAACACTTCTAAACATGTCCCCCCTGCCCCCCATGCCTCTCCAGCACAGGTTCCCACCACTCTCTCTCTCTCTCTCTCTCTCTCTCTCTCTCTCTCTCTCTCTCTCTCTCTCTCTCTCTCTCTCTCTCTCTCTCTCTCTCTCTCTCTCTCGCTCTCTCTCTCACCAGAGCAATTACATGGGGGCTGGGGATTGGGGAAGGAGGGAGGAATTAGTGTTTGTGCGTGTGTGTGTGCGTGTGCGTGCGTGCATTGAGTGGGGCAGGAGTCTGGAATATTCTTATTTACTAGTCTTAATGTGGAGTTGATCATGCATATCCTTGCTTCATGAATCTGAGGGACAATAGTAGTAGTGGCACACAGAGTATTGGTGTAGAGTACTGGTGTAGCGTACTGGTGTAGAGTACTGGTGTAGCGTACTCGTGTAAAGTACTGGTGTAGAGTACTGGTGTAAAGTACTGGTGTAGAGTACTGGTGTAAAGTACTGATGTAGCGTACTGGTGTAAAGTACTGGTGTAGAGTACTGGTGTAAAGTACTGGTGTAGCGTACTCATGTAAAGTACTGGTGTAGAGTACTGGTGTAAAGTACTGGTGTAGCGTACTCGTGTAAAGTACTGGTGTAGCGTACTTGTGTAAAGTACTGGTGTAGAGTGCTGGTGTAAAGTACTGGTGTAGAGTACTGGTGTAAAGTACTGATGTAGCGTACTGGTGTAAAGTACTGGTGTAGAGTACTGGTGTAAAGTACTGGTGTAGCGTACTCATGTAAAGTACTGGTGTAGAGTACTGGTGTAAAGTACTGGTGTAGCGTACTCATGTAAAGTACTGGTGTAGAGTACTGGTGTAGAGTACTGGTGTAGAGTACTGGTGTAAAGTACTGGTGTAGCATACTCGTGTAAAGTACTGGTGTAAAATACTGGTGTCAAGTACTTGTGTAGAGTACAGGTGTAGAATACTAGTGTAAAGTACTGGTGTAGCATACTCGTGTAAAGTACTGGTGTAAGGTACTGGTGTAAAGTACTGGTGTAGAGTACTGGTGTAAAGTACTGGTGTAGAGTACTGGTGTAAAGTACTGGTGTAAAGTACTGGTGTAGAGTATCAAATCAAATCCAATCAAATGTATTTATAAAGCCCTTTTTATATCAGCAGATGTCACAAAGTGCTTATACAGAAAACCAGCCTAAAACAGCAAACAGCAAGCAATGCAGATGTAGAAGCACGGTGGCTAGGAAAAACTGCCTAGAAAGGTCCTGGACCAGGTAGCATGTCTGGTGAACAGGTCAGGGTTCCATAGCCACAGGCAAAATAGCAGAAACTGGATCAGCAGCACGACTAGGTTGACTGGAGACGGCCACAGCCAGGAGTCATCAGGCCAGATAGTCCTGAGGCATGGTCCTAGGGCTCAGGTCCTCAGGGATGAGAGAGAGAGAGAGAGAGAGACAGAGACAGAGAGAGAGAGAGAGAGAGAGTGTATGCATGAAAAAGTACTGTATGTGCTTGTTTGTCACTGTGTCTGTGTTTATGTTGGTGAGTTTTAGAAAGTGAATGTCAAGGTAATGTTGTATCCTGATGTATGTGTGTGTGTGTGTGAGTGTCCTGTGACCGTGAGAGAGCGAGAGAAAGATAGAGAAATAGAGCGAGTGAGAGAGATAGAGAGCTAGAGCGAGAGAGAGAGAGAGAGAGAGAGAGAGAGAGAGAGAGAGAGAGAGAGAGAGAGAGAGAGAGAGAGAGAGAGAGATGGGAGAATTAGTAGCTCTTTCAGTAGAATTAGTAGCTCTTTCAGTAGTTGAAGTATTGAAGTCACCAAAAATTAGAATATTATCTGCCATGACTACAAGCTCCGATAGGAATTCAGGGAACTCAGTGAGGAACGCTGTATACGACCCAGGAGGCCTGTAAACAGTAGCTATAAAAAGTGATTGAGTAGGCTGCATAGATTTCATGACTAGACACTCAAAAGACAAAAACTCAGTCTTTTTTGCTGTCGTAAATGTTAGTAACACCTCCACCTTTGCGGGATGCGCAGGGGATATGGTCATTAGTGTAACCAGGAAGAGAGGCCTCATTTAACACAATCAATTCATTAGGCTTGAGCCATGTTTCAGTCAGGCCAATCACATCAAGGCTATGGTCAGTGATTAGTTCATTGACTATGACTGCCTTAGAAGTGAGGGATCTAACATTAAGTAGTCCTATTTTGAGATGTGAGATATTATCACAATCTCTTTCAATAATGACAGGAATGGAGGTCTTTATTCCAGTGAGGTTGCTAGGGCGAACACTGCCATGTTTAGTTTTGCCCGACCTAGATCGAGGCACAGACACGGTCACAATGGGGAAAGCTGAGCTGACTACACTGACTGTGCTAGTGGCAGACTCTACTAAGCTGGCAGGCTGGCTAACAGTACTGCTGTAGAGTACAGCTGTAGAGTGCTGCTGCTGTAGAATGACATGGGAAAGGAGAGCCTAACTCACTACAGTAAACCATGAGAAGTACTGTAATAAGATCAGTGATACATACTGTACTAGTGGTGATAGTCCCGTGTAGCTCAGTTGGTAGAGCATGGCGCTTGCAATGCCAGGGTTGTGTGTTCGATTCCCACGGGGGACCAGTATGAAAAAATAAAATAAATAAATGTATGCACTCACTAACTGTTAGTCACTCTGGATAAGAGCGTCTGCAAAATGACTAAAATGTAAAAAAAATGGTAATCATGATGTTAGATACACATTCCATAGAACTATAACTCCTGACTGATGAGCAGCAAGCAGATCTTGTGATGACAGAATAGGACAAGTCGAGTACCATATGTCAGTATTAAAAAAGAGAGCTGCTCCAACACAATCAGATTGAACGTTTTCTGATGTTATTTATGATGTGTTGAGGTCAGACATATAGCAGGAGACACGGTCAGTATGTCTCCATGCCTGTTTGTGTGTATGCATGTGCGTGCGCGTACGTGTGTGTGTTTGGGCAGCAGCAGAGAGAGCAGATGGTGGAAGTAGTGACACATGCCCTGACAGAGAGACCATAGAACCCTGAGTTCCACCCCCTCCACCGCCTTAAAAGGACACGAGCGACCCCTGACCTTAAGGAAGGCCTTTTGATTGGAGGAAACAGATTGTAGGAGACAATGCAGAGTGGTCAGTGAGAGAGAAGAAGGGGAAGAGAGGGGAGGGGAGGGGGCCTATCCCTCTCCCCCTCCCACGCTCCCTCCTTCTAGAGAATTTGGACTCAAGCAGTGTCAAAACAAGTCTGTATGCGAACAGGGAACTATTTTCCAACGGGGAGTGGAGGAATGGGACATGCTTAGTCTTTGTTGTGTTCTGTTCCAGATCCTAAATGACTTCATTCAGCCTGCTGCCGACCACAGGAGTCTAAACAGAGCTCACACTGCTGCCTTACGATAGAGCAAATAGACAGAGAGAGGAGAGAAAGATGGGAGAAATGGGCAGTGAGAGAGTGATAGAGTGGGGGGAGAGAAAAGACAGTTCTCTCTTTTAAAAGAGTCTCTTATTTGTGGCGGGAGGGAGGCAGACAGTCTTCAGCTCCACATGGACAAGACCAGCTGAGCCAGAGGAGACAAAGGAAGGAGATTCAGGAGAAAAAAAGATAAGTAAAGTTCAGAGTTTTAGAGAGAGGAGAGAGTGAGAGAGAGGAGAGAGTGAGAGAGAGGAGAGAGGAGCAAGGGAGAGAGAGAGAGAGCGAGAGAGAGAGAGAGCGAGAGAGAAGATCTGTTTAGCAGACAGACAGAGAGAGCTGTGGAAGTGGCAGTGTACAGCTCTGTTTTTCTCCAGACAGACACAGTGGGATAGTCCTCTGAAAGTCTCTCCATCATGACTGCTTCTCTTGGTACGTACTGTACTGTTACTGGACACATAACTAGTGTGTGTTTGTCCGTTTTTTTCTGTGTGTGTTGTGTGTGCTAATGCTTAAACCCACTAGCTGGCCTGCATCCCCGTCTCAGTTGCATTGACTCTGTTCAGTGGTCCCAGCATGCAGTGAGCAGACTGACTCTTTTATTCCCTCTTTCATTCTCTCTTTCTCTATCTTCATGTTTTCTTTCTGCTTTCCACTTTTTCTCTTGCTTTCTTGACCATTATTTTTAGCCGTCTCGTTTTGCCTGTCTCTTTTTGCCTGTCTCGTTTTGCCTGTCTCTTTTTGCCTGTCTCGTTTTGCCTGTCTCGTTTTGCCTGTCTCTTTTTGCCTGTCTCGTTTTGCCTGTCTCGTTTTGCCTGTTTCTATTGTTTTAATGTCTTCCGCTTTGTCTTTTTCAGTCTTTCTCTTTCCGTCATTCCTTCTATGTGTTTATCTAGTGTTATCTCACATCCTGAGGTTCTGTGAGAGCACGCTTGCCTCTCTGACGGAGAACACACACTTGTCTCTCTCCCTCTCTCCTGCAGACCTCTGGTATTTACACACGTCTGGAATTGTCTTGTGTGGTTGTCTAGCATATGCCTTTCTCTCTCTCCTCTATCCCTATCTTCCCCGCTCTTTTTCTCTTTCTCTGCCTGCCTGCCTGTCTGTCTGTCTGTCTGTCTGTCTGTCTGTCTGTCTGTCTGTCTGTCTGTCTGTCTGTCTGTCTGTATGTGACTTTCTGCAGCATAAAGAAGTCATAAAGATAACCTGTGGATTCTTCACTGATAGGCCTGGCAGCTCCTTCACAAACAACCTCAGTGATTACGCTCTAAAAAGCATTGGCCTTCTATCCCCAATACACACTACATCACTCCCTGAAGAACCACAGAGGTTGTTAGAAGTTGTCCTTATTCTCTGGCTATCCTCTCTGTCCCTAGAGAAGTCAGACAGACAGGAAATACAGTAGGACTCTATGAGACGGGTCACTGATCACAACATCCTGTCCTTCTGTTTGCGTTAGTGTTATTGTCCACTCCACTCTTCAGTCTGCCCATAACTCTCTGGTCTATTCTACTCCAGTGAGTATAGCTGTCAGGTCAAACACAACAGACAGGGGGACAGGGGAAGCTGATTTAAAGGGACCCGCCTGCTAGTTTTTCTTCTGTGCAGGCGAATGCTCTAGACAGCTTCTGAGAGGAAGGGAGCAAAGGTGGTAGGGGATATTATGCACTATTCAGTTTGATGAATAACTTCCAGATAGGATGAGAATAATGAGTGTGTCTGTTTATGTGTGCAGGAATGTGTGTGTGGGTGGTGTTCAGCACTGTAACAGAATGTGCTGAAGCAGCAAATCAGCCCACCATGGCCAATGACTATAGATCCTATGTAGTGAGCTAGCTAGAGAGAAAATGCATCGCCTGAACATGGACTTGAACCCTGGACCCTCCGATTAAAAGTCTGATGCTCTACCAACTGGAGCTATCCGGGCTCTGCAGTGCTGCGTCTCCTTTCCACATGTCTGAGTCCCTTCCTTCTCTCTCTCTCTCTCTCTCTCTCTCTCTCTCTCTCTCTCTCTCTCTCTCTCTCTCTCTCTCTCTCTCTCTCTCTCTCTCCCTCTCTCTCTCTCTCTCTCTCTCTCTCTCTCTCTCTCTCTCTCTCTCTCTCTCTCTCTCTCTCTCTCTCTCTCAATTCAATTCAATTTAAGGGCTTTATTGGCATGGGAAACGTATGTTAACATTGCCAAAGCAAGTGAAGTAGATAGTAAACAAAAGTGAAATAAACAATAAATATTAACAGTAAACATTACACTCAGAAGTTTCAAAAGAATAAAGACATTTCAAATGTCATATTATGTATATATACAGTAGGGGTGTAACGATTTGTTTTAACAACGATTCGATTTGTATCACGATTCGTGGTTGTCGATACGATTCAAGGACGATATTGGTTCATTTAGAACGATACGATCCGAAACGATTCAGTGACTTGAAATCGATTTAGTAACCTTTTAGCCAAAAATTCAACCAGTGTGACTGAAATAAATACCTGGATACTGGACAGTGCAGGTGAAGTTTCCTAGATTCTTGTTTCTTGTAAGGACCGCAATGGTGGCTTGATAATTTCTCGCTCGTCGGCTTCTCCTCTGTCGTCCGCCATGCTATGTTTAGTTGTCTTTGCGCCTTTGCACTGCTGCTGGCGCGGGGCGATGACGTCACGGATAGGCAGACTGAATCGAGTAATGTTTAAAGCCTTTATCATTAAAAGTGCTAAGAAAAAACATCCATATAAAGTCTGACGTGCTTAAATCCAATGGGTTATTTCCTAGTATCGATACAATCGATTTATTACATTTTAAAACGATGTTAGATTGATATATGTTGTCCAAAAGGCCAACTCGCCGAGCACAGATCGATGTAGTTGGATCATAGGAATATGAATCGATACATCGATGTAGTAGATGGATCGTTACACCCCTAATATACAGTGTTGTAACAATGTGCAAATAGGAAACAAGTACAAATGGGAAAATAAATAAACATAAATATGGGTTCTAGTTACAATGGTGTTTGTTCTTCACTGGTTGCCCTTTTCTTGTGGCAACAGGTCACACATCTTGCAGCTGTGATGGCACACTGTGGTTTTTCACCCAGTAGATAAGGGAGTTTATCAAAATTGGGTTTGTTTTCGAATTCTTTGTGGATCGCTGTAATCTGAGGGAAATATGTGTCTCTAATATGGTCATACATTTGGCAGGAGGTTAGGAAGTGCAGCTCAGTTTCAACCTCATTTTGTGGGCAGTGTGCACATAGCCTGTCTTCTCTTGAGAGCCAGGTCTGCCTACGGCAGCCTTTCTCAATAGCAAGGCTATGCTCACTGAGTCTGTACATAGTCAAAGCGTTCCTTAAGTTTGGGTCAGTCACAGTGGTCAGGTATTCTGCCACTGTGTACTCTCTGTTTAGGGCCAAATAGCATTCTAGTTTGCTCTGTTTTTTTGTTTGTTCTTTCCAATGTGTCAAGTAATTCTCTTTTTGTTTTCTCATGATTTGGTTGGGTCTAATTGTGTTGTTGTTGTTGTTGTCCTGGGGCTCTGTGGGGTCTGTTTGTGTTTATGAACAGAGCCTCAGGACCAGCTTACTTAGGGGACTCTTCTCCAAGTTCATCTCTCTGTAGGTGATGGCTTTGTTATGGAAGGTTTGGGAATCGCTTCCTTTTAAGTGGTTATAGAATTTAACGGCTCTTTTCTGGATTTTGATAATTAGCGGATATTGGCCTAATTCTGCTCTGCAGGCATTATTTGGTGTTTTACGTTGTACACGGAGGATGTTTTTGCAGAATTCTGCATGCAGAGTCTCAATTTGGTGTTTGTCCCATTTTGTGAATTCTTGGTTGGTGAGCGGACCCCAGACCTCACAACCATAAAGGGCAATGGGTTCTATAACTGATTCAAGTATTTTTAGCCAGATCCTAATTGGTATGTCAAATTTTATGTTCCCTTTGATGGCATAGAAGTCCTTTCTTGCCATGTCTCTCAGATCGTTCACATCTTTGTGGAAGTTACCTGTGGCGCTGATGTTTAGGCCGAGGTATGTATAGTTTTTTGTGTGCTCTAGGGCAACAGTGTCTAGATGGAATTTGTATTTGTGGTCCTGGCAGCTGGACCTTTTTTGGAACACCATTATTTTTGTCTTACTGAGATTTACTGTCAGGGCCCAGGTCTGACATAATCTGTGCAGAAGATCTAGGTGCTGCTGTAGGCCCTCCTTGGTTGGTGACAGAAGCACCAGATCATCAGCAAACAGTAGACATTTGACTTCAGATTCTAGTAGGGTGAGGCCGGGTGCTGCAGACTGTTCTAGTGCCCTCGCCAATTCGTTGATATATACAGTGAGGGAAAAATGTATTTGATCCCCTGCTGATTTTGTACGTTTTCCCACTGACAAAGAAATGATCAGTCTATAATTTTAATGGTAGGTTTATTTGAACAGTGAGAGACAGAATAACAACAACAAAATCCAGAAAAACGCATGTCAAAAATGTTATTAATTGATTTGCATTTTAATGAGGGAAATAAGTATTTGACCCCTCTGCAAAACATGACTTAGTACTTGGTGGCAAAACCCTTGTTGGCAATCACAGAGGTCAGACGTTTCTTGTAGTTGGCCACCAGGTTTGCACACATCTCAGGAGGGATTTTGTCCCACTCCTCTTTGCAGATCTTCTCCAAGTCATTAAGGTTTCGAGGCTGACGTTTGGCAACTCAAACCTTCAGCTCCCTCCACAGATTTTCTATGGGATTAAGGTCTGGAGACTGGCTAGGCCACTCCAGGACCTTAATGTGCTTCTTCTTGAGCCACTCCTTTGTTGCCTTGGCCGTGTATTTTGGGTCATTGTCATGCTGGAATACCCATCCACAACCCATTTTCAATGCCCTGGCTGAGGGAAGGAGGTTCTCACCCAAGATTTGACGGTACATGGCTCCGTCCATTGTCCCTTTGATGCGGTGAAGTTGTTCTGTCCCCTTAGCAGAAAAACACCCCCAAAGCATAATGTTTCCACCTCCATGCTTGACGGTGGGGATGGTGTTCTTGTGGTCATAGGCAGCATTCCTCCTCCTCCAAACACAGCGAGTTGAGTTGATGCCAAAGAGCTCCATTTTGGTCTCATCTGACCACAACACTTTCACCCAGTTCTCCTCTGAATCATTCAGATGTTCATTGGCAAACTTCAGACGGGCATGTATATGTGCTTTCTTGAGCAGGGGGACCTTGCGGGCGCTGCAGGATTTCAGTCCTTCACGGCGTAGTGTGTTACCAATTGTTTTCTTGGTGACTATGGTCCCAGCTGCCTTGAGATCATTGACAAGATCCTCCCGTGTAGTTCTGGGCTGATTCCTCACCGTTCTCATGATCATTGGAACTCCACGAGGTGAGATCTTGCATGAAGCCCCAGGCCGAGGGAGATTGACAGTTCTTTTGTGTTTCTTCCATTTGCGAATAATCACACCAACTGTTGTCACCTTCTCACCAAGCTGCTTAGCGATGGTCTTATAGCCCATTCCAGCCTTGTGTAGGTCTACAATCTTGTCCCTGACATCCTTGGAGAGCTCTTTGGTCTTGGCCATGGTGGAGAGTTTGGACTCTGATTGATTGATTGCTTCTGTGGACAGGTGTCTTTTATACAGGTAACAAACTGAGATTAGGAGCACTCCCTTTAAGAGTGTGCTCCTAATCTCAGCTCATTACCTGTATAAAAGACACCTGGGAGCCAGAAATCTTTCTGATTGAGAGGGGGTCAAATACTTATTTCCCTCATTAAAATGCAAATCAATTGATAACATTTTTGACATGCGTTTTTCTGGATGTTTTTGTTGTTATTCTGTCTCTCACTGTTCAAATAAACCTACCATTAAAATTATAAACTGATCAATTCTTTGTCAGTGGGCAAACGTACAAAATCAGCAGGGGATCAGATACTTTTTCCCTTCACTGTATGTTGAAGAGGGTGGGGCTTAAACTGCATCCCTGTCTCACCCCACGGCCCTCTGGAAAGAAATGTGTGTGTTTTTTGCCAATTTTAACTGCACACTTGTGGATTTTATAATGTCGTATGTTTTCCCCCCAACCCCACTTTCCATCAATTTGTATAGCAGACCCTCATGCCAAATTGAGTCAAAAGCTTTTTTGAAATCAATAAAGCATGAGAAGACTTTGCCTTTGTTTTGGTTTGTTTGTTTGTCAATTAGGGTGTGCAGGGTGAATACGTGGTCTCTCTCTCTCTCTCTCTCTCTCTCTCTCTCTCTCTCTCTCTCTCTCTCTCTCTCTCTCTCTCTCTCTCTCTCTCAATTAAATTAAATTAAATTAAATTAAATTAAATTAAATTTCAATTTCAATTTCAATTTCAATTTCAATTTCAATTTAAGGGCTTTATTGGCATTAACAGTAAACATTACACTCAGAAGTTCCAAAAGAATAAAGAAATTTTAAATATCATATATATATATATATATATATATATATATTAGTAATTTAGCAGATGCTCTTATCCAGAGCGACTTACAGTTAGTGAGTGCATACATTATTATAATTTTTTTATTATTATAAAAATGTGTCATACCCCCCGTGGGAATCAAACCCACAACCCTGGCATTGCAAACACCATGCTCTACCAACTGAGCTACATCCCTATATTTATAGTGTTGTAACACTGTGCAAATAGTTAAAGTACAAATGGGGAAATAAATAAACATAAATATGGGTTGTATTTACAATGGTGTTTGTTCTTCACTGGTTGCCCTTTTCTTGTGGCAACAGGTCACAAATCTTGCAGCTGTGATGGCACACTGTGGTTTTTCACCCAGTAGATAAGGGAGTTTATCAAAATTGGGTTTGTTTTCGAATTCTTTGTGGATCGCTGTAATCTGAGGGAAATATGTGTCTCTAATATGGTCATACATTTGGCAGGAGGTTAGGAAGTGCAGCTCAGTTTCATCCTCATTTTGTGGGCAGTGTGCACATAGCCTGTCTTCTCTTGAGAGCCAGGTCTGCCTACGGCAGCCTTTCTCAATAGCAAGGCTATGCTCACTGAGTCTGTACATAGTCAAAGCTTTCCTTAAGTTTGGGTCAGTCACAGTGGTCAGGTATTCTGCCACTGTGTACTCTCTGTTTAGGGCCAAATAGCATTCTAGTTTGCTCTGTTTTTTTGTTTGTTCTTTCCAATGTGTCAAGTAATTCTCTTTTTGTTTTCTCATGATTTGGTTGGGTCTAATTGTGTTGTTGTTGTTGTTGTCCTGGGGCTCTGTGGGGTCTGTTTGTGTTTATGAACAGAGCCTCAGGACCAGCTTACTTAGGGGACTCTTCTCCAAGTTCATCTCTCTGTAGGTGATGGCTTTGTTATGGAAGGTTTGGGAATCGCTTCCTTTTAAGTGGTTATAGAATTTAACGGCTCTTTTCTGGATTTTGATAATTAGCGGATATTGGCCTAATTCTGCTCTGCAGGCATTATTTGGTGTTTTACGTTGTACACGGAGGATGTTTTTGCAGAATTCTGCATGCAGAGTCTCAATTTGGTGTTTGTCCCATTTTGTGAATTCTTGGGTGGTGAGCGGACCCCAGACCTCACAACCATAAAGGGCAATGGGTTCTATAACTGATTCAAGTATTTTTAGCCAGATCCTAATTGGTATGTCAAATTTTATGTTCCTTTTGATGGCATAGAAGGCTTTTCTTGCCTTGTCTCTCAGATCGTTCACATCTTTGTGGAAGTTACCTGTGGCGCTGATGTTTAGGCCGAGGTATGTATAGTTTTTTGTGTGCTCTAGGGCAACAGTGTCTAGATGGAATTTGTATTTGTGGTCCTGGCAGCTGGACCTTTTTTGGAACACCATTATTTTTGTCTTACTGAGATTTACTGTCAGGGCCCAGGTCTGACAGAATCTGTGCAGAAGATCTAGGTGCTGCTGTAGGCCCTCCTTGGTTGGTGACAGAAGCACCAGATCATCAGCAAACAGTAGACATTTGACTTCAGATTCTAGTAGGGTGAGGCCGGGTGCTATAGACTGTTATAGTGCCCTCGCCAATTCATTGATATATACAGTGAGGGAAAAAAGTTTTTGTACGATTTTGTACGTTTTCCCACTGACAAAGAAATGATCAGTCTATAATTTTAATGGCAGGTTTATTTGAACAGTGAGAGACAGAATAACAACAACAAAATCCAGAGAAACGCATGTCAAAAATGTTATTAATTGATTTGCATTTGAATGAGGGAAATAAGTATTTGACCCCTCTGCAAAACATGACTTAGTACTTGGTGGCAAAACCCTTGTTGGCAATCACAGAGGTCAGACGTTTCTTGTAGTTGGCCACCAGGTTTGCACACATCTCAGGAGGGATTTTGTCCCACTCCTCTTTGCAGTTCTTCTCCAAGTCATTAAGGTTTCGAGGCTGACGTTTAGCAACTCAAACCTTCAGCTCCCTCCACAGATTTTCTATGGGATTAAGGTCTGGAGACTGGCTAGGCCACTCCAGGATCTTAATGTGCTTCTTCAAACCCACAACCCTGGCGTTGCAAACACCATGCTCTACCAACTGAGCTACATCCCTATATTTATAGTGTTGTAACAATGTGCAAATAGTTAAAGTACAAATGGGGAAATAAATAAACATTAATATGGGTTGTATTTACAATGGTGTTTGTTCTTCACTGGTTGCCCTTTTCTTTTGGCAACAGGTCACAAATCTTGCTGCTGTGATGGCACACTGTGGTTTTTCACCCAGTAGATAAGGGAGTTTATCAAAATTGGGTTTGTTTTCGAATTCTTTGTGGATCTCTGTAATATGAGGGAAATATGTGTCTCTAAGATGGTCATACATTTGGCAGGAGGTTAGGAAGTGCAGCTCAGTTTCCACCTCATTTTCCCTCTCTCTCTCTCCTTCCCTTGTTCCTTCATTCTGTCAGGCTGAAGTCTGTGATCACAGTGAACAGCTGTCAGACTGGACCTCTCAGTGCGTGGTGTGTGTGTGTGGAGGGGAGTGAACGAGAGCACATTCCTGTGGTCAATAGGGAGTCTGTGAATCCTCTTTAGAACAGAGAAGAGAAGGATGCTTGTGCCTTTGTGTCTGTGTAGTGTGAGTGTATGTTTGAGAGAGGGAGACAGAGAGAGCAAGAGAAGGAGAGAAGGGTGTGTGTGTGTGTGTGTGTGTGTGTGTGTGTGTGTGTGTGTGTGTGTGTCTGCTTGCCTGAATGTGTTTGTGATTCATGCCCATGGTTCGTTGCCATCTGGAAGTGGTTCTACATGGTTCTGTCCTGACTGAGACTGAGGAGGCTTTATCCTCTGGTGTCAGACTCTGTGAAGGCCGGACAGCAGAGAGAGAGGAGGAACAGCTAGCCAGGGGAAAGAGGAAAACAGTAACAGTAGAGACAAAGGGTCAGTTTCCCAGACACAGATTCAACTTAGTCCTGGACTAAGAAACTCTGTCAATGGAGAATCTCCACTGAAAATGCTTTTTAGTAAAAAACTAGGCTTAGTCTGGGTCTGGAAAACCACCCCTAAGAGTTAAGAGGAGAGGTGTGTGTGTGTGTGTTTTTAATTTCCTTGCCTAGTTCTCTGTGTCACGTTTTTCATTACGCTGCTCTTGGAGTATGTAGCTATGGATGCTGTGTTGCTTAGATACAGAGGTAGGGCCACTGGTGTGAGAAAGTAGGGTTATCGTTTTAGACTGTTTAATTAGGACTGTTTGATCAGGACTGTTTAATTAGAGAGTGACACACACCATGGTGTGTGAGCGGTCTCTATGAAGAGGTTTCAGAGAGGTTAAAGTCAGGAGCAGGGTTGGGTGTGTGTGTGTGTGTGTGTGTGTGTGTGTGTGTGTGTGTGTGTGTGTGTGTCTGTGCGAGTGCGGGGTTGGGTGGGGTCGGCGTTCCCAGTCAGTGTCCGTCTGTAATTATGGGAAAAGCAGCAGGGTTAAGCGCCGAGACTGGAACACCAGGACAGACAGGAGGATCATAGACGATGGGACAAACCGCTCCGACGGGATGGGATGGGATGGGAATACTCATGGGAACAGAATGATCTCAGGAAACTCAGGGAGCCACTGTGGGAAAGTTTTAGAGCGAGTCATCCTACTGTGAAGTGTTGTTGTTTATGTTTACCAGTTTTTTTTTACAGTCATACTCCAGTTGTGTAACTATGATAGGGATACTCCCTATAAACAGGGCATCTGATTGGCTGAGACAAGGGGTGTGCCGTGTGTGTGTGACTGCATCATGGAATGTGGTTGCTGGTGTTTGATTGGCTGTAATTAGACAGACAGCGACATCACATCCTTTTGGCTATTGACCTTTAAGATCTAGACTTCAAGGCCTGTGTCTGATCCTTTTCGAACCTTAGAGGGGTCAGCAAAGGATCAACAGGCAGACAGGGCCAAGAGCCGAAACATGTTGGTCGTACTTTTAACAATAAATAACTTCCACTGTCCTCCAGTTGCTGAAATTCCTTTTCACTGCAGTTTGTTCCTCAATCTATGCAGCTTGGTTGGAGAGCGAAGTAGCAGCAGTGTTTCCTTCCGCAAGACTCCAGACAGACATAAAAAAAGGATTAGATAGAAAGATAGATGGATGGATGTGATATTAGGTTGTATCGGCAGTTTCTGCTAGACACTTTTGCTTATCTAAACAAAAGTTATCCTATAACATGTGAACCACACATGCACTCTCTCTCACATACACACAGTCGGACCTCCCCAGGCCAGATCTGCACCAGCTTTTAGTTTACAATGAAAATGTAGGGTAAGGTCACCATAAACATATAATTCTGCATCTCAAATGTCATTCTATTCCCTATATAGTGCACTACTTTTCACCAGGGCCCATAGGATGTGTGTGTGTGTGCGCACACGCATTCTTGTGTGTGCATGCATGTGTCCGTGTGTGTGGTTATGTAATCTAATACTTAATTCAACCCAAATTCCTCAGCCTTCAGTCAATGGAGAAGAGAGATGGGGAAGAGAGAGAGAGAAAGTGAGAATGAGAGTGGAAGAGGAGGAGAGGGTGAGAGTGGGGCTGCAGTGGATACAAGGAGGTCTTTATGATGTCTGAATGTTTTCTCTGTAACTCTCTCTCTCTCTCTCTTTCGCTGTTTCTCTCTCTTCGCTTGTTTTCATGTTTGGGGGATGACATAAATTGTTTAAAAGGCAAGACTTTGACTAGTATATGAGCAGGAGACCAACAGACAGGGGGCAGCAGGTAGCATAGTGGTTAGAGAGGCGAGCCATCAGCCAAAGGGTTGCCAGTTCAAATCCCGGGTCTGAGGGGGAAAATCTGTCAGGAAGTGAGTTGGCAACCGGAGGGTATCAATTCCTGGATGCCATTACCTGCCATTGTGCCCTTGATCAAAGCATGTATCCCCCACAACAACAGCTCCCCGGAAGCCCAATGTGGCTCTCCAAAACAGGTGCATTAATGTATGCATGTGTGTCTTTTGGTTGGGTTAAAAAGCGGAAGTCAAATTTCAGTTGGACTTTGTGTGCAATTAACCAATAAAGTGATCTTAATCTTTGTAGCCTATGTTTTCCTTCTACACATGTGGCTGCTGTACAGAGAAGGCACAAAGAGCAGTTTGTAGGAAAAGGAAATTCTACGAGAAGAATTCAAACCAAACTTGTTTGGATTATGTAGAAGGGAAAGTTTCCTCAAATCCTCCTGTCACATACTGTACTGTGTTAATGCACCTACCTGTAATGTTAAAGGGGAAGCCACACCACAGTCTTAAAGGGATATGTTGTTATTTTCCTGGCAGATTCCCAGAGTTTCCTGGACAGTAGTATGAACCAGACTCCAGTGTCGTCGGAAGGACAGCTGTTCTGCTCGGAAGTGTCTGTCACTACCGCCTCCTGTCAGAGAATGTTCGGATCCATGCGGTCTGTATTGTCAGGCAGCCCCTTCCCACACACAGACAGGTACTGTTGGCAATCACACTCTAACGTGTGTGTGTGTGTACTATACTGTAGCTACATCTGTGTTTATATCTGACCTTGCCCTCCTCTCTCCTCCTCAGCCAAACTCCACCTCCAGTGTGGCTGGACAGGACTCCTATGTCCCTGTCCTCCCCGTCCCCCTCCCCCTCTCTGTCTCCGCTCAGCCTCCCCAATGCCCACAGCTCTCCCCGGGGGGTCCCGAGGGGCCTGGAGGGATCTGGGGACCTGAGCTGGGGTGAGAGGAACAAGGGGTACCAGAGCCAGGGGGACTTAGCCTCTCTGCTGCTGGGGAATGGAGGTCTGGGACTGGAGCACAGCCTGTTGGAAGCAGTGGAGGGGCTGGGGGGCCTGGATCTAGGCCTGGGTCTAGGCCTGGACCTGGGGCTTGGAGAGGGCGGACTGGGGGGACTGCCACCCCTGCTGCCTGAGAAGAGGGTACCGGGGCTGGGGCTGGGTGGGTTGACATCCCCCTCGTTCAGTGGGTTCTCCAGCCCCCACAGTGGTAGTAGTCTCAGCATCCCCTTCCCTTCAGCCATGACCCCTGACCCTCTCATGACCTCTGACCCTCTCAAAGGACTCAGCGCTGGTGGTGGTGGAGCCCCTTCACCTGGATCAGGTACACACACACACACACACACACACACACACACACACACACACACACACACACACATACAGTCCCTCTGCTGGCCCATGTTGTGTTATAAACATACACAGTATAGACAGGTATATGTTGACTCCATACATACAGTGAAATCAGGCATGCTGTTGTCTTTGTATGTACAGTGCCAGTCAAAAGTTTGGACACACCTACTCATTCAAGGGTTTTTCTTTATTTTTACTATTTTCTACATTGTAGAATAATAGTGAAAACATAAAAACTATGAAATAACACATATGGAATCATGTAATAACCAAAAATGTGTTAAACAAATCAAAATATATGTTATATTTTAGATTCTTCAAAGTAGCCACCCTTTGCCTTGATGACAGCTTTGCACACTCTTGGCATTCTCTCAACCAGCTACACCTGGAATGCTTTTCCAATAGTCTTGAAGGAGTTCCCACATATGCTGAGCACTTGTTGGCTGCTTTTCCTTCACTCTGTGGTTCAACTCATCCCAAATCACCTCAATTGGGTTGAGGTCAGGTGATTGTGGAGGCCAGGTCATCTGATGCAGCACTCCATCACTCTCCTTCTTGGTCAAATAGCCCTTACACAGCCTGGAGGTGTGTTGGGTCATTGTCCTGTTGAAAAACAAATGATAGTCCCACTAAGCGCAAACGAGATGGGATGGCGTATTGCTGCAGAATGCTGTGGTAGCCATGCTGGTTAAGTGTACCTTGAATTCTAAATAAATCATTGACAGTGTCACCAGCAAAGCACCCCCACACCATCACACCTGCTCCTCCATGCTTCACGGTGGGAACCACACATGCAGAGATCATCCATTCACCTACTCTGCGTCTCACAAAAATCTAAAATTTTGACTCATCAGACCAAATGACAGATTTCCACTGGTCTAACGTCCATTGCTCGTGTTTCTTGGCCCAAGCAAATCTCTTCTTATTATTGGTGTCCTTCAGTAGTGGTTTCTTTGCAGCAATTCGACCATGAAGGCCTGATTCACGCAGTCTCCTCTGAACAGTTGATGTTGAGATGTGTCTGTTACTTTAACTCTGTGAAGCATTTATTTGGGATGCAATTTCTGAGGCTGGTAACTCTAATGAACTTATCCTCTGCAGCAGAGGTAACTCTGGGTCTTCCATTCCTGTGGCGGTCCTCATGAGAGCCAGTTTCATCATAGCGCTTGATGGTTTTTGCGACTGCACTTGAAGAAACTTTAAAAGTTCTTGAAATGTTCTGTATTGACTGACCTTCATGTCTTAAAGGAATGATGGACTGTCGTTTCTCTTTGCTTATTTGAGCTGTTCTTGCCATAATATGGACTGGTATTTTACCAAACAGGGCTATCTTCTGTATACCACCCCTACCTTGTCCCAACACAACTGATTGGCTCAAACGCATTAAGAAGGAAAGAAATTCCACAAATTAACTTTTAACAAGGCACACCTGTTAATTGAAATGCATTCCAGGTGACTACCTCATGAAGTTGGTTGAGAGAATGCCAAGAGTGTGCAAAGCTGTCATCAAGGCAAAGTGTGGCTACTTTGAAGAATCTCAAATATAAAATATATTTTGATTTGTTTAACACTTTTTTGGTTACTACATGATTCCATATGTGTTATTTCAGAGTTTTGATGTCTTCACTATTATTCTACAATGTAGCAAATAGTACAAATAAAGAAAAACCCTTGAATGAGTAGGTGTGTCCAAACTTTTGACTGTACCATCGTGCTCTAGTCTGTTTGTCTCTTCCTCTCTCTCTAGAATGGGAGAGTCAGACTCAGTGGTTGTCTTTGCCTGTGCTTTGTGTTGCAGACCTGTTTGCCAGTAAGCAGGAGAGTGTGAAGTTTGTTCAGGACACATCCAAGTTCTGGTACAAGCCTGACATCTCCAGAGATCAAGGTAAATATTGTCTCTAAATATTAGACATCTGCTGCAAGAACTGTGTGTTAGTGAGTGTGTGTGTGTGTGTGTATGTTGACACCCTATTTCCTATATAGTGCACAACTGCTATGGGCCCTGGTCAAAAGTAGTGCACTATATAGGGAATAGGGTGGCCATGTGGGTGTTGTGACTTTCTGTGTAAGACATGTGTTTTGTCCTCTGTGGTGCTCTGTAGCCATCACTGTGCTGAAGGACAGAGAACCTGGATCTTTTGTCGTCAGGGACAGTCACTCGTTCCGCGGAGCCTACGGATTGGCTATGAAGGTGGCTACACCCCCTCCCTCTGTCCTGACACAGAGCAAGAAAGGTTGGTGTCATAGGCTAAATTTTTGAGCGTCCCATTCTCTATTAAGTATGAAGTGCGCTACTTTTGACCAGAGCCCTATGGGAATATGAACTCCTGAGTGGCGCAGTGGTCTAAGGCACTGCATCGCAGTGCTAACTGTGCCACTAGATCCTGGTTCGAATCCAGGCTCTGTCGCAGCCGGCCGCGACCGGGAGATTCATGGCCGGCGCACAATTGGTCCAGGGTAGGGGAGGGAATGGCCGGCAGGGATGTAGCTCAGTTGATAGAGCATGGTGTTTGCAACGCCAGGGTTGTGGGTTCGTTTCCCACGGGGGGCCAGTATAAAAAAAATATGTATTCACTAACTGTAAGTCGCTCTGGATAAGAGCGTCTGCTAAATGACTAAAATGTAAAATGGAATAGGGTGCCATTTGGGACACAGCCTCAGAGAGGTACATCAGTTCCAGCATGGTCTCATTAGATTATGTCATAATAGGGTCATTCCAATTCATTTCAGTAAGCCATGACACCCACCATCTCAGATTGTTCTGAAATGGATTCTGTAGAAACAGATAAGATAAGCCTTCCTGTATCATTCTTTTGTTGAAAGACAATTTGAACTCTGAGAAATTAAGGTAATTGATTGAACCCAAATTGGCCATTTCAATTTATAGGATTCATATAATATTCAATTGATATAGTACCCATCATCCGATTTGTACCAAACCTCTTCTTAACAATGATTAAGACGTGAGGAATCCAAGTAAATGGCCAAAAGCCACGCACGGACCCCCCCAAACCCCACACCAAGCCGACCCCAATGGCCAGTATACATGATCAGTTCTCTATGTATAATAAGTAGTATGAAGCTGCGGCTTGGAATAATGTTAATTCATACTATGTAATGTATTCTCAGTGAATTTGGTGCTGTTGTTTTTGTTTCTTTTCAGAGAAATTAGCCATTGAAGTCACTTGCATTTTCCCCCATAAATTAGTGTGAAAGTACCAGGTTTTTCCCACTAGATGCTGCTGTTTCTGCTTCTGCCACACACATTTATCCATCAGAAATGCACTTTCTTGTGCTTTTTGAGGTGGAACGACTCAGTAGTGACATTTAACCATTGTAGTTATATAGTGTGTCACTTCTGACTTATTTCAAATGAGATATGTCTGTCAGTCCAGGGCAGTGTAGGGTGAAGTTACCCCTAGATGCTGACCCTGGGTCAATTTGGTATTTTCTCCACTAATGGTTAAGGTTAGGATTGGGGGAAGGGAAGCTGATCCTATATCTGTACCTAGGGACTTGCCATTTCTCCACACCTCTCTGACTCTGAGATCCCTCTCTGATGATGTCACTTCCTGTCTCCACAGTGGGAGGGGACCTGTCCAATGAGCTGGTGAGGCACTTCCTGATTGAGTGCACGCAGAAAGGGGTACGACTTAAGGGCTGTCCCAACGAACCCTACTTTGGTGAGGACATATTCCTGTGTGTTGTGTTATGTGGTGTGCATATGTTTACTGTATGTGTGTTGTGTTGTGTGACTATGGCTGCGTTTAGACAGGCAGCCCAATTCTTAAATTTGTTTCAGTAATTGGTATTTTGACCAATCAGATCAGCTCTAGGAAAAGATCTGATGTGAAAAGATCTGATGTGATTGGTCAAAAGACCAATTAGTGGAAAAAAATATCAGAATTGGGCTGCCTGTGTAAATGCAGCCTAAGTTTACTGTATGTGTGCATATGTTCAGTTTTGATGAAATAATATGCAATGTCTTCCTCTGGTGGACATACTGAGTAGTGCATCTAAACAGGTCCATAATAACTAGATGGTATGTGAAAGCATCTGAGACAGTCTGTTTCCTGTTCCTCACAGGAAGTCTGACTGCGTTGGTCTGTCAACATTCCATCACCCCCATGGCCCTGCCCTGCAAACTCATCATCCCCGACAGAGGTAAGAAAGTGCGTGTGTTTGCAGTGGTGTAAAGTACTTAAGTACAAATACTTTAAAGTACTACTTAAGTAGTTTTTTTGGGTATCTGTACTTTACTTTACTATTTATATTTTTGATTACTTTTACTTTTACTTCACTACATTCCTAAAGAAAATAATGTACATTTTACTCCATACATTTTCCCTGACACCCAAAAGTACTCGTTACATTTTGAATGCTTAGCAGGACAGGAAATTGGTACACTCACGCACTTATCAAAAGAACATCCCTGGTCATCCCTACTACCTCTGATCTGGAGGACTCACTAAACATAAATACTTTGTTTGAAAATGATGTCTGCGTGTTGTATTGTGCCCCTGGCTATCCGTAAATAAAAAAAACAAGAAAATTGTGCCGTCTGGTTTGCTTAATATAAGCAATTTGAAATGATTTATACTTGTACTTTAACTTTTGATACTTAAGTATATTTTTGCAAGTAAATTTACTTTTGATACTTAAGTATATTTAAAACCAAATACTTTTAGACTTTTACTCAATTAGTATTTTACTGGGTGACTTTCACTTTTACTTGAGTCATTTTCTATTAAGGTATCTTTACTTTTACTCAAGTATGACAATTGGGTACTTTTTCCACCACTGTGTGTTGTGTGTGTGTGTGTGTGTGTGTGTGTGTGTGTGTGTGTGTGTGTGTGTGTGTGTGTGTGTGTGTGTGTGTGTGTGTTTTTATAAATTCCGCCAAACTCTTTTTTCTTTCTGTGTTGTCAGACCCTCTGGAAGATACTAGTGAGCCATCAACACAGTCAGCCACCAACTCTGCTGCTGAGCTACTCAAACAGGGAGCAGGTACTGTTTTATCTCAGCTCTCCTCTTCTCTGACATGGTGGGTGTGTGTTTCAGTGTGTCTCTGTTTCAGTGTGTGTGTGTGTGTGTGTTACTGTGTATGACGTGTGTGTGTGTGTATGTTTCCCCTCCCCAGCCTGTAATGTGTGGTTCCTGGGCTCAGTAGAACTGGAGTCTCTAACAGGGTACCAGGCTGTGCAGAAGGCAGCCAGTCTGACTCTGGCCATGGACCCTCCTCCTACCTCCACTGTGGTCCACTTCAAAGTCTCAGCCCAGGGCATCACCCTCACTGACAACCAGAGGAAGTGAGTCATACACACAAATGCATGCACACACTCATAATGTAAAGAACCTCCTAATTGCAACAGATATTATATACCTACACTACAATGCACTCACCCCTCACTGCCTGTCTCTGTCTCTCTCTCTGTCTGTAGGCTGTTCTTCAGGAGACACTACACTGTCAATACAGTCATATTCTGTGCTCTTGACCCACAGGAACGCAAGTGAGTACTGTACACTCCATGGTGTGTGTGTGTTCCAGATAATCATGCATGGTAATTGAACCTATTCTCTTCTCACCAGGTGGACTAGAGATGGCTGCTCCTCTGCTAAGTAAGTCATCCCCTCATTTCACCTCCTCTCATTCTTTCTCTCTCTCTGTCTCTTTCTGTCTCTCTCTCTCTCTCTCTCTCTCTTTTTTTATCTATCTATCTCATTGTCTATCGTTACTCCCTCTATCAATCAGAGCTATCACTTCTCTTTTCTGAATTATTTATTGAATAGCACTGGGTCGTCTTCATTAGTACACACCATAGCGAAACATAGCAAAACGTTTTGCAACGGAATTTTTTTGCAATTAAAATGTGTTTCTTATTGGATAAAATTCAGGTAGGTCACCCCCCATTTCGGCCCATTTGTTTCCGTTTCATTCCTTGTGAATATTACTCTGGATTATTCTGTTTGGCTGTTGAAGCTGAAGGCTTACTGAGCTTCTCTGCTGTTTCTCCTGTCAGGATCTTTGGTTTTGTGGCGAGGAAGTCGATGAATGGGACAGAGAACGTGTGTCACGTGTTTGCTGAACACGACCCCGAACAACCTGCCAGTGCCATCGTTAACTTTGTCTCCAAGGTGATGATTGGCTCACCGAAGAAATAAGACGTGTACACACTCTCACACACACACACACACAAACACACATTGTTTGTCCTGCTGGTACATATGGCACTAAAATGCTGATGTAGAAGAGAAGAGACTAATCTGTTGCATTATGGGATACTATCCGCAGAAGGCAGCACAGTAACAACAACTTTACCCTACACACCAGGGGCCTCATTTATAAACGTTGCATATGAACAAAATTTGCCCCAAAATCTGCATGTGCCAGTTTTCAACAAAAGTTGAGAATGTGAGAATGTGCTCACCTTCCCGCAAATGGTAGACCATGCATATGCACATCTGCTAGTGGTTGAAATATTGTATTACAAGCTGGCAAGTAAGTATTTCGTGCAAATGGGGGATATGATGAAAAGATTATTAATAAAAAACTAAAAATCTGGAAAACATGTGAACAAGAATGCAGCCATTTGCCGTTAGTGAGAAGTGCGAAAATCTATGTTTTGTTTTTATAATCTAAAATAATTTGACATTTATTTTATTTTCATAACCATTGCAGAATACATTCTGCACCTTTTCTGGCCGTGATTGCTTCATATTCCCGAAGGAGCCATACAACAAATGATCATGCGCATCTCATTTAATTGGACCTAGTAGGGTAGTAAATAGCTATATGTATTTGAAGTTTTGCGATATCATGGGCAGCACGGTTTATAATACCGCTATACAGTCGCATTTAACAAGTGAACAGATGCTCTTTTACATTGAACTGGGCCTTAGTGAGCTAACGTAAGGACTGTAATTGCATATAATTATTTTGTTGCCTGCAATAGACAATGTTTCAGAATTCGCGGACAGTCAATCATAGGTTGGAGGAAAAGTCGATGCAAAACATTGTTTAATTATTAACGTTCTGCTGACAGGTCCACAGCAATTAGCCATTATTTTGTCTTCCAGAAACTGACACAGTCCTTTTCCAGATACAGCATCAATTACTGCTAAAGATTAAAACATCCTGCCAACACAGTAAATAGACCGGTAGTTTATGTAAAATATTTGACAGTATGGGTAGGCTTAGGCTACAGTATTGCTGTGCGATAAGACCACAACATCATTGCCTATTTAATCTCAGAGCCTATACCAAGGTAGGACATAGAATCACAATAATATATTGAACAACAATTATTGTTTTGCATGCTGTGGCCTAATGCCAATCGTTCCAAATTATACGTCAAATAAAGGGCGTTATGATCACCATAACAGGTAAATGGAGGGTGTTTTCCAGGCAGTTTTAATGGTCGTTCACGCACGGTTTTACAACAGGTCTGATTTATAATGGGAAACGTGCATATGTATGGCGTGCGCCAAATTTATTAATCTAAATATTTTTGTACATGTGCTGACTTTTCAGGGAATGTGGCATGCAGAAATGTATTGTGAAATGTGTGAAATGTATGCAATGGTTATAAATGAGGCCCCAGGGGAGTAGGGTGATGTTGCCCCTAGATGCTGATCTGTTCCTAGGATAAACTTTACCCTGAAGCGCATCGAGGACTTAAACTTCTCATGAAAAACAGACTTTATTAATATAACTTTTGCTTATCAGAGGAGGCTGATGGGCAGAGATCATTGTAATGGCTGCAGTGGACAGAATGGTATCAAACACATCAAACACATGGTTTCATTACAATGAGCCAGTCCTCCTATATCTCTGCCCACCAGCCACCACTGCTGTTTATGTATATATAATCAGGATGTCATTGTAAAGGGACATAATCTGTCATGTATGATATGTATTTTTAATTGAGACATGTTTTCAACAACTTTATTTGTTGAACTGTAATCTATATGATATTGTCCCTCTAATCACACAGCATTGCTAGTCTGTCTCTACCCACCATACAGAGTAAAAGGCTCTCAACAAAAAACATGGTCCCGTTTAATCACTTCAGCCAATCCCTTTTAACTCATAATATCAATGAAACACTCAATCCAGTGCTTGACTTGGTCCGGAACACGCCAATATAAACAGTACCGGCACCTAGTCCAAGTCATGCACTGCTACTACAATGTACTGGGTTTGTTTAAAAGCTTTGTTTTTTTAGAAGCTTCTCATATAGATACTATGTACTGTACTTTTCCTCTGTAAGCCATTTCATACTAGTATCAATTTACAGTTATTTTCAATCGCTTTGGTGCTATTTTCACAAGTATGTGGTGAATTTTCTAAACTCTTAGTACAAAACTCCAAACTGGTAACACTTGTAAAGCAGCCAGTCTTAAATTCAAAACCTTTTATTGTGTATTAATTTGTAGTGGGATTAATTTTAATTTCCATAATTTCTATGCCATGTGTGATCAAAGGTGTGATCATTGAAGACATCTTTCACAATCATTGATGCAAAAAAATAAATGTATTGTTCAGAAATAATTAAAACATAGCTGTACTGTAATCATATGAAACCATTGAAATGAATGAAAAAAAAACAGCGTTTAGCAGGCACTCGTTTTCATCAAGCCTGTCTTGACCATTTGGCCATAGGTTCTCATCGACATCGCAGTAAATGTTCTCATTGTTCATGCACCTGGTGAAAAACATTTTGGCACGGCTAATCCAAGCCTGACATCTGGATTGATGTCATTGCATGCCTCATCCATGGCCTGGATGAGGGTGGCACGCTCATGGGGATGGCGATCATACACCTTCCACCTGTATTGTAATTATGTATTGTATTTTACAGTATTGTATTGTACTTATATACTGTATTGTAGTGGTCCTGTGTAGCTCAGTTAGTAAGAGCATGGCGCTAGCAATACCAGAGTGGTGGGTTGAATTCCAGGGTTGGGGTCAATTCCATTTAAATTCCAGTCAATTCAGGAAGTACACTGAAATTCCAATTCCAATTCTTGTCAATCAGGAACATTTGGAATTAGAATTGGAATTTGGTTTCACGTGACTTTCTGAATTCACTGGAATTTAAATGGAATTTACCCCAGCTCTGTTCGATATACAAGAATGTGTGGACTCACTGTGGTCCCTTTGGATAAAAACGCCTGCTACGTAAATGGCATATGTTACAGTATTACAGTACTGTATTGGCCAATACAATTTTTGTAAATCAGTGTAAACCCCCCCCCCCCCCCCCCCCCCCCCCATCAAAAAGACCCCAGCAACTTCATTTTGGAATTCATGTTTACTGTATAGGGCAGGGGTATTCAACTCTTACCCTACAAGGCCCAGAGCCTGCTGGTTTTCTGTTCTTAATTGCACACACCTGGTGTCCCAACCAGTTTAAAATATATAGGTTTACCAAATTAAGTGATTATGAATCAAGAGCAGTCAAATGAAGTAATAGTAAAATGTATTTTAACAAATGAGAAGACAATCATATCAAAAGCAATGTGAGCATTGCATTGTGAAAAGCAATTACTTTGTATTACCTTACATGTATTGCAATGTGAAACATGTATTTCTAGATAAAACACTGATTAAGTTTTGTGAAAGATTGACTGTATGATATTGTGTGTTGTATTGAGTCAATTGAAAATGTAGTGATCTGTTTTGAGTTTTGTACTAAGAGTTGTGAGAATTTGCCACATCCTTGTGAAAATTGCACCAGAGAGATTGGAGGAAAAAATTGAATAGCATCATGCAGGTGTAGGATCAGCAAACGTGTAGTATATTTGAGATTTAAAAAGGCTTCTAAAGTTTGTAATGTCTACTTGATTTGCCCTAACTAAAAATGTATCAACCCCTACAAAAATGTGCAGCATTAATTATAATCCACACAATAATTCACATTTCCTGTTGCTGCAGGATTATTTTCCTGCTGTGAGAAACGGGTCAAATTAAGATCCTATCTGTAGTTAGAGTTTCAGATCAGAGCACTGATGACTTAGACAAAACAGACCGCACCAATGATCGGTTAAAATCAGTAGGTGGCCATCCTATCGTATCTGACCACAGAACATCATCTGCGATTTTTAAAAATCAATTTCCTGACGAGTCTACATGTTGAATCGTCTCTGTTTGTTGACACCCAATAGATGATCTTCTGGGCACGGCCAACGTTTGTTATTATATTGTGTCTTCCCTCCTAGACAAAAGCTAATATCTGTTGTCCCTTTTAATAGATTTGAACAGATTTTAAAAGATGCAGCCTTTAAAGTTTTACACATTGGCAGAAGTATTTATCATTGATCATTGATGTGCATAAATGTTTTTATAAAGACATATGTCTTTGATAACATTGTTTTTGTATATTTAACATGATGCATTATGTTTGAATGAAGAATAACTGAGAAGACATGAAACCATGCAACATATTGACGAGTAGGCTAGTATGGTGATGTGTTGCTCTTGAGAAGAGAGTGGTGTAGCCATGGTAAGTATGTGAGGAAGACTAAGTCCCAAATGGCAACCTATTCCCTATAGTGTATAGTGCACTAAACCCACTGGACACAGATGTCAGTTCAACGTCTAGTTTTAACAATGTCATTGGATTTATATTAAAAGTTGGATGAAAAACAAGAACATGTTGGTGTATACGTTGGTGACTTTTTTTTACATTTAAGCAGTTTTCCATGTTGATTCAACATCACATGTATTTATTTTGTAGAAATGACATTGAAACCATGTTGATTCAAACAGTTTGTGCCCAGTGTGAAGTAGAGCATGATGCGCTTGGTAGGGAACTGTTTTCCATACTCATATGTTTCTGTGATCCATGTCTCCTACTTTTGTATTTTCCAGTGTTTTCCAGCACCCAAAGCATAACTTGGGCACTCTATTGTAAAAATGTGTAAATTAATGTTGTATAGTTGGTACTGTAACGTTATCCTCACCTCACATATTTTCGGAAAATAAAAAAACAACAACTCATGTGTTCCATAGTATATACATTTGTCATTTAGGCTATGGCCACATAGATATGTTGTGTCCAAAATTTACATATTGAACTTTTGCATATGCAAATGAATGACTTGAGTAGAACTTTTGCATAAGCAAATAATTGACTCGAGTTTAACGGACAAAAACAGACAATTGATGAATGCATATATGGTTTCATCTGCATTCATACGTCTCTGAGTGGCCATAGTCTTTTGAGTGTTTTTGCCAGTAGATGGCGCTGATCAATCACAAGAAAATAAACAGATGTAGGATGCCTTTGGTGTGTGTGTGTGTGTGTGTGTGTGTGTGTGTGTGAAAATATACCCCAAACATGCGTGCACCAGTTTTCCTGCAAAACAATGGCTTTTATAAAAATCCTTACATCCACGCAAATTTTAGACAATGTGTACACAAAGTTTTTAGTGTTTTGAAGTATTGTATTGCGAGCAGGCAAGTAGCCTAGCAGTTTGTGCAAATGGTGGATATGATGACACGCTTATTCAAAAAATAAAAACATGAACTGTTAGTGAGAAGAGCAAAAATGTGTGTTATTTTTGGAATCTTAAATAATGAAACAGAGGAATTTATTTCCTTTATGTTCATAACCATTGGGCTCCCGAGTGGCGCAGTGGTCTAATTACATTTACATTACAGTCATTTAGCAGACGCTCTTATCCAGAGCGACTTAGAGTTAGTGAGTGCACAATTTTTTTGGGTATTTAATTAATTAATTTTTTCATACCCCCTGTGGGAATCGAACCCACAACCCTGGCGTTGCAAACGCCATGCTCTACCAACTGAGCTACATCCCTGCCGGGGATACAGCCTGGATTCGAACCAGGATCTCTAGTGGCATAGCTAGCAGTGCGATGCAGTGCCTTAGACCACTGTGCTTTACAGTGCTTGAGACGTCAATACAGACCCCCTGGTTCGATTCCAGGCTGTATCACAACCGGCCATGATTGGGAGTCCCATAGGGCGGCGCACAATTGACCCAGCGTCGTCCAGGTTTGGCCGGTGTAGGCCGTCATTGTAAATAAGAATTTGTTCTTAACTAGCAATGTAGCTATACAACAAATGACTATGTGCATCTCTCATTTAATTGGGCCTAGTAGCCTCAGGCAGATCACTCAAGAGTGACTTCGAAATTGAACATCTATCCATGTCCTGAGGACATCGGCAAATGCCTTCAAAACCGGCCAGTAGGGGCAACAGTGAGCGCTATTACCATCAAGTAGGCTTGGGGTTTTCTAGGGAGATGCGTGTTCGATCCATTTTTTGTTTTAACCCTATACCAAACCCATGACTCTGGATCAGAAGACTGCGTGTTTGATCCCAGTCGTGGACACTGGTTTTTTATTTTGAGTTTTAACCCTATCCCAAACCTTAACCCTTACCTTAACCATTTGGAATGAGGGCTTAAACTTAAACCGTAACTTCGAAATTTGAAGTTTCGAGAATGTGGTTGAACGTCTAATTCTGCTGTGAGACTGTGAGAGCTTGTTGCCTTTGCCAAATACAGCATAAATTACTGCCAAATATTAAAACATTCTGCCAACACCTCCAAAAACATTTGATCGAATTTGACAATGCTCTTTCTATTAGAAACTACCATGGCCAAATTCCAATAGGCCTAGTTCCAAATTGTACAGCAAATAACGGGCGTTATTGTCACCATGAAAGGAGAATGGAGGGCATTTTCCAGGCGGAGTTATGATGCTCGTTCACGCACGCACAGTTTTAGGATGGGTCTGATTTACAACGGGAAACATGCTGTATGTATGGCGTGCGCCTACATATTAAGAAATTGTGCACACAGATATTTAGTGTGACATTTTTGCATCGGTTATAAATGAGGCCCCAGATGACTTGATCCTTAATTGAATGGCTCTCTATTCATCCCCAAGCCCCTGTGAAGACAGAGAGGGAGAGCAGGGCCACATCAGTGTCAGACAGCCCAGCTGCCTGCAGACCTGCCTGGGCAGGAGAAGGCGGCGAGGGGGGCGGATGGATGACCTCACCCACCATGGGAAACTTTCCCACAGCCTTGCACACAAAGAGGGCCGTCAAAAGGTAAAAAGGAAAATAAAGAAAATAAATGTATCACAGTGTGTAAACAAAAAAATAGTGCGGAAGTAGAACGTGTAGCTCAGTTGGTAGAGCATGGTGTTTGCAACGCCAGGGTTGTGGGTTCGTTTCCCACGGGGAGCCAGTATGAAAAAAACACCAAAAAAAATAACATGTATGCACTCACTAACTGTAAGTCGCTCTGGATAAGAGCGTCTGCTAAATGACTAAAATGTAAATGTCAAATGTAGATAAGAGGCGGTTGTTGAAAAGTGGGATTCTTTTTTTCTGGGTAATTTCTCCCCTCACCCCTAAAATATGTTTTTATTCATACTGTAATATGATAACAATTGACAAAAACAAACATAAAAAAATAAGATTATAAATATTATTAAGATTATTATAGAATTGCTTCTGTAGACCAACACTTAGACCTATTAGAGTTTTTTCCCTGCTGAGTCATTGGCGGTAATTTTGCTGGACCCAGTGAGCTGCATGTTTCACTTCCTGTTGCACTTCCTGTCAAAGTGCCTTTGAGCAACCTGTTGGCTCGGGCAGTTGCCATAGCTACCATTCCACATC
>NW_028164864.1:0-7500 GCF_964263955.1 Coregonus lavaretus
ATAGAATGGGGAACGGTTGTGGAGAAGGAGATGAAGGAATGAAGTACCCTCATCATCATCATCCTCATCATCAGGCTGACCAATGACTGATAATGCTTCTGGACTTTATTGGATGAAGAGATTCATTAAGTAAGTAGCTAAGTAACTCTAACCTAGTATTATGACAATAACAACATTGTAATAGCACAATGGCAGTGGTAGTTAAAAGCAACAACCAGGTATGCAACCATAATAATAATATGCAACCATTCTGTTTTATTTGCACAGGTAATAAACACAGTTCATTATTGATCATTTGTCATAGATCACAGGTAATTATTTAAATGTTTTTGTAGATTTCATTACACACACACACGCACACACACACACACACACACACACACACACACACACACACACACACACACACACACACACACACACACACACACACACACACACACACACACACACACTCCCAGTAAATTGCACTTTGATCCAGCTCCGGTCAGCTGCTCCACTCCGGAGCCAGAGCAGTCCGCTCCACCGGTGCCTGATCCAGCTCCGGTCAGCTGCGCCACTCCGGAGCCAGAGCAGTCCGCTCCACCGGGGTCCAGTCCAGCTCCGGTCAACGGCTCCAGTCCAGACCATGACGTCAGCCCCTCTCCAGGTTCGGGGTCTCCCACACCAGGTTCCAGACTGGGCCTGGCGTATCGTGGGAGGAAGGAGAGGGGAAGCAGCGCGCCGAGGTCCAGACCAGACCAGGGGCGCAACAGGGAGGCGAAGAGTGAGAGGTCGTCACGCCCGGAGCCGGATCCGCCTCCGAGGCGGAATGCCCACACGGCCCCTACCCTGTTCTGTTTATGTTGTGCGGTCGGAGTCCGCACCTTTGGGGGGGGGGGGGGGGGGGGGGTACTGTCACGCCCTGACTCAGGGGACGCTTATATGTTGAGTCAGGGTGTGTATATTCCTTGTTGTGCTTGTTCTATGTTATAGGATCTGGTAGGTCTAGATCTATGTTGGCCGGTGTGGTTCCCAATCAGAGGCAGCTGTCGCTCATTGTCTCTGATTGGGGACCATACTTAGGCAGCCTATTGGCACTAGTGGGTTGTGGGATCTTGTTCCATGTGAGGTTTGTTGTGTGTTACCTTTGGACGTCACGTTTCGTTGGTTTATTGTTTTGTCGTTGTTTATTAAGTTGAAAATAAACATGTATGCATATCACGCTGCGCCTTGGTCTGACCCGTCTATGAACGAACGTGACAAGTATAGGCAGTAGAAAACAGAGCGATCATTATGGGAATGTGTCATATCATCTGCAATATTAGAGGTCCATACTAGAGAATTACTTTTATTGGGAGAATCAATGTGTTTGCTGTCAACCAGATGACAAAGGCCAGTAAGTCCCCTCTTTCATTGTGTACTGATCCTAATTGTCTTGTGTTCTTTGTTTTATGTATTGTAGGCCTTGTAGATGTGAAAAACAAACACTTAGGACATATTTATACACATGACACAACTGTGCATAAACATCAGAGAGGAAAGGGCAGAACAGGACAGTGTGTGTGTGTTAACATCCGGGCCTGCTCGGACAACAATCACGTAGCTTTGTATACCCAGCTTGTCTGTACCGTGTAAGGCCTGGCCTCCCAGAAGTACCCTCAGCCACAGCCCATCCCACCAGTGCTACGTGGGATTGTATCCAAAGTTTCCCTAGCCTCAGCTCGGCTATGCGAACGGGCACAGTCCATCGCCAGGAAACACCCATGTGGGGCCATTGAGATGGTAAAGCAGCTTGTTTACACAAGTTTTCCTTTTCTTCTTTCTGTAGTCACCAGTTAACAAAACAAAAGGCCTATGTGGCCCTGGTCTGTTGGCTGGACAGTGGGCTGGGCCGACAGGGCTGCTATTCAGCCTGCGCTGGGGCTGGTTGATCTGTGAGTGCATGTTTACCACAGTGGGAGTGAGCATTGTTTTAACCCAGAAAAAATAATGTGATCTCTGTGTACGTTTCAGCCTTCATTTTGACAACAACATCTCAGCAAAGAAAGAGGTATTGGAAAGTTTCAAATGTGTTGAGGGTCAGGGTCCATAAAACACCCAATACACCAGGGGCGGTGTGTTCAATAGGGCGATATGGGCGACGCACTGCCAAACGGGAAAAGGAAGGGATTTTTTTTCTAATCAATTATATCACGGCAACAGTAGTTATCAGTGTTCTAATCTGATCTGACTGCCACTAAATGTCAAATCAGGCTAAAGTCGTGCTTCAAATGGCCCCGCCCGTTTTTGGGGCGATTTCAGTCATGTTGAAAATCGCCCAGAAGTCTGTCATAGACTCCCATGTAAAATCTATTTTTTTCAAATTTCAAAGCTTTCAATACAATCTCTATGGGTGTCTGTGGGCTTGCACTTACGCGCTTTCGTCATACGTGACGTAACCATGAACGTAACTAAGAAAATAGCGGCTAGCAGCGTCTCTGTTGCGACCTGCAGTGTGGCGTTATCTTATGTTTTTAATTTGTACACTTAGTGGCGTTATTTTATGTTTTTAATTTGTACACTTAGTTTACAAACATTCTGCCAACCATGGATTTCCAGTGGTGGGTTTTGGACTGATCTTGTTGATCGTGTACATACCCGCTACGAACGGACTAAATAATGAAAACGCTGCTGGCAGCGGAATCCAATACAGCTGGGAGACTTGGCTGGATGACAGAGTCCCGGACAGAGAAGTGGAGCCGGCCGGCTTCACCCTGGTCAGAGCGGACCGCGATCTGACACAGTCACAGGGAAAATCGATCCTGGTAAGAGAGCGACTCTGTACCCCCGACATTGAACTGCTTTCTGTGTCACTGCGACCTTACTATCTGCCCCGTGAGTTCCCCCAATTGTTTGTTACCGTTGTGTACTGTTGATAATCACAAGTTTACTGGAGAACTGAGACCAAGTAGAGACTTTGGACAGGGTGGATATGGTATAATAAAGGCAGTTTATTCAGAGGTAAAGATATCTGGAATCGCGTGCACGGACTCGTTCGTCAAACTCTTAGGGAGCTATCTGAAGAGAGCCCCGAAAACATTGTGTGCAGACATTTTATACAATAAATGATGTAGGTTGAATCTAGTAGTTCTGATCTTCTGATTGGTCCTGATGAGTTGGGCGAGGTCCCCTCCACTGTTGCATTGGCTCTGAGTCGGGTTCTCTGTCTTCAAATGTTCAGCCTAAAGAGAGGGGATTTTTGTGTGTGTGTGTGTGTGTGTTTAACAGTGATGATGTGTGTGTGTGTGTGTGTTATCAGTGATGATGTGTGTGTGTGTGTGTGTGTGTGTCCTCAGAGCAAGAACTCGTGAGTTGGAAGAACTGAGAGACCTATGGCGTGGGTGTTGTCCTTGGCCACCTGCTGACAAGGCTGACAAGATAGGACTCTTTTGTCCATTGTTATAGGATAGGAACAGCATTGATTGAAAACAAACGCCCAACACAAAATGGGTCATGCACAAGATTTTAGTCAGACCAAGCTATAACATTATATATTTACTACGACAGTACATTCAACCAAAAGCTAATATAACAAAGGCATCAGAGATTATTTATAATCTGTCACAGAAACTGGAATCCATCTCCCCAGATCAGTCAATAAATGCTTCTGGTATTGACTTATATGCTGCCCCTGTCTTCATGTTGTTGCTGGACATATCTTTTTTAAAATGTGTGTAGGTCACCTAAATCATCAGAAAAATTGCCCCTCCTGAGAATTTTTTCAGGAGCCGCCACTGCAATACACCTAAACCCTCCAAAAATGCTAATAGAAGTGAAAAATAAAGATACTTTGCAGAGAATATGAAGCATACAGAAGGGATACAGGAAGAATCTGACTCTCCAGGAAGGGTCTGTGAGTGACACAGGAGTCTGTGTCCGTGGTAACGTCATGTAATGAACTGGTCAGAGTGAGGAGAGGCGGACATGATCGATGTCTCCTCTGCGTTGATGTACAGCTCCAGGGAAGGACAGTGACCTACAGAGCTGTGTTGATGAAGTAGCTGACTAAATAACCAGAATATAGGCCTAAACAGCCTCAACATGGAACATTGATGATGTAAGATGTTTTCCTTTTTTAAGTAAAAGAAGATGTGCTGAGTAGTAGTCTCCATATTTTTAAGTACATGTGTATCTAAATGCAGAATGTAAGGATACTTCCTCTGCCTCATAACATGGTCTAGAATCCTGCAAAAATGTTTCTTTACTATGTATAAAAATATATATAATGTAATCACTGCAATTTTTGTAATCACTACAATTTTTGTAATCACTGCAGTTTTTGTAATCGCTGCAATTTTTGTAATCACTGCGCTTTTTGTAATTGCTGCAATTTTTTAAATTGCTGCAATTTTTAAAATCTTGCTGCAATTTTTGTAATCGCTGCAATTTTTGCCTCTGGATTTCTATGGCGTCTTTTTAATATTCATGCATAATATATATATCTTTCCCTACATCTGACATTAGGCTTTAGACTTGGTAATGTGGAAACCTGAGCGGGATCTGCTGCACATAATCAGCTGATGATTCTCTATCCTGCAGAATATATTTGCATAGGATTATCACTCATCTGCGGTGACCCCGAAGGATGAGCTAGCTACGTTACTAATAGGCTTCTCTTAATGCTAATATATAAATCTCTGATATATATCCTCCCTGACATTAATGACTAAATGTTACTTCTCTCAGCCTTGTCATTATTATGATTAAAATTACTTCACTAGAATTTTCTTCCCTTTAAAAATTCAGTTCTATCTTCCTTTTCCGACTAATATTGTGGATAAAAGATTTCTGTACGTCAGACTTAAAGACTTCTAATTTTTCAGTTAGTTAAGTGCGGAAAGTTTCAGGCCAACTCTACTCTGAAAGAACAGACAGGCTTGGAGTTTGAGTTGTGGAGTAACTTACAGGACTTATTGTAATATTGTAACAGATTTAGATATGTCCATAACTCATACATATACACCCTTTCTCAATTCCTCTATTCAAAGTACCAGAGGCTTATTTTATGGAGACTAGTAAAATATTGGAGAACACGGCAGTGGGCAAGGCCCAGGGTTAGGGCCATGAACTGGGGTGATTTCTATACCCAGAAACTCTTGTAATATTACTCATGATATATTGTACATTGCAGGGAATAGACTGCTGAGATTGGGGTATTACTGATATCATACTACTGGTTAAAGATAATATTTTAGGAGCGTTTTCAGGGACTGGGGGCACAGCTCTTTGAAGGATTAGATATCACTCTTCAGGGCTGGAAGAACAGAACATGGTTCTCTTTGCAGTTCTGCTCTCTATAATGTCTCTTAACCCCCTCTCTCCCCCATCCTCCCCCTCTCTCCTCCTCTCTCACCCCTCCTCCACCCGTCTCAGCTGGTCTGGAGGGCAGACGGTCTCGGAGGTGACGGTCAGGACGGTCAGCCCTGTGGAACTGATGCTCCTGATTGGCTACTGATGGGCTGGAAAGCAGAAAGAGGACTAGGAGAAGCTGAGGCAGCACTTCCCTCCCAGGGTCTATTAAAAGACAGACCAGGGCTGCGTCCCTAATGGCACCCTATTCCCTACATAGTGCACTACTTTTGACCAGGGTCCGTAGGGCTCTGGTGAAAAGTAGTGCATTATATAGGGAATAGGGTGCCATTTGGGACGCATTCCAGATCCCCCTGCTCTCCTCTGCTCCCCCATCCATCCCATCACTCTCCCTTAACACGGGGCCTAATGGAGCCAGGGAGGCTGGGGCATCATTAGCCAGACCCAGGGAGCGAGGCATCCTTTGCCCAGATGAGCGGCACTCTGCTGGGGGGAGAGCAGGCAATGGAGCTGCCCTGCCTGGGAGCCATGGTGGGTGAGAGTATGTGGTACTGTGTGAGGTGTGTGTGTATGTGTGTGTGTGTATTTATGTGTATGTATGTGTGCGCGCGTGTGTGTGTGTGTGTGTGTGTGTGTGTATGTGTGTGTGTATGTGTGTGTGTGTGTGTGTGTGTGTGTGTGTATGTGTGTGTGTGTGTGTGTATGTGTATGTATGTATGTATGTGTGTGTGTGTGTGTGTGTGTTGTGTGTGTGTGTATGTGTGTGTGTGTGTGTGTGTGTGTGTGTGTGTGTGTGTGAATGTGTATGTGTGTGTGTGTGTGTGTATGTGTATGTATGTGTGTGTGTGTGTGTGTGTGTGTGTGTGTGTGTGTGTGTGTGTGTGTGTGTGTATGTATGTGTGTATGTGTGTATGGGTATGTATGTGTGTAGATGTGTATGTGTGTGTGTCAGTAGACCCTCAGTACTCCCCTTGCACACGTCTCCTCTAATGAGCAGGTGATTAACGATAATGTCTGTCATTAGTTAAAACAGGTTTCTTCATAACGATACAGCCACATTACATTCACAAGACAAGTGCTTCTACCACCACTCAACTAACTGTTACTACAACTGTCAGTAATGCTGTCCCCACCGGATCAGAGCTCTGTTTTTACACACTAGACTAGAGGCACCTCAGGGGATGGTGAGTGTCACCAGTGCTGACACATTGGCAAGAGCTGATGCAAGGGCCTGAGGAACAGCCTTTCCCATGAGTCTCCTCCTTCCCCCTCTTATCCCTCTTCTTTCTCATCCTGTCTTCCGTTGCGTTGGCCCTGTAAACGACAAGGCGCTGGGGCTTCTGCCAGCCTGTATTACACTGTAATCTGGAGGAATGCTAACAGTTTGCAACCTGACTCTGCGTCCCTCCAGTGTTGCCTAAACAGCCCACCATGGCTGACCCTGCCCTCCCGAGCCACCCCCAGGTCCCCTAGCTCTCCCCAGCTCTCCCCAGCCCTCCCTGCCGTCCACTGCCCTCCCCAGCTCAGCGAAACCCACACCCGACGAGGCGTAAATGTTTCTGTCACTCATATTGAGATATCAGTGTCTTTATAGTTAGAAATCCTCCATATTTTAGCAACCCACTCCAGCTGCACCCATAACTCATAGCGTTGGTGGATCTTGAGCAATGTGGATCTGTTTTATTTTGGTATCTTTACGCAGTGTTTCTGTCTGAAAGGCGATAGGGGGGCCAGTCGTCAGTGTCGGTGTGGAGCTGCTGATCGTTGCTATTGGAGGAGCAGCAGTAGGCAGCTGCCAATCATATGACTTTCCATTTCTGACACCATTTTGTTAACAACTTGGGACTGTACTGCTAAGGCGCAAACCATTCAGAGACATTTTTAGGTAGTTTTATCTCACTGATAGACAGCCTACCAATATGAGAAAATAACCAATTTGACGTTTTATTCGAAGATATAGAGAGGGATAGTAGGTTGGGGTGGAGAGGGGTGGAGAGGGGTAGAGAGGGGTAGAGAGGGGTAGAAAGGGGTAGTAGGGTGGGGTGGAGAGGGGTAGAGAGGGGTAGAGAGGGGTATAGCGGGGTGGAGAGGGGTAGAGAGGGGTAGAGAGGGGTGGAGGGGGTAGAAAGGTGTAGAGAGGGGTAGTAGGGTGGGGTGGAGAGGGGTAGA
>NW_028164864.1:10000-24752 GCF_964263955.1 Coregonus lavaretus
TTGACCCCCTCTCAATCAGAAAGATTTCTGGCTCCCAGGTGTCTTTTATACAGGTAACGAGCTGAGATTAGGAGCACACTCTTAAAGGGAGTGCTCCTAATCTCAGCTTGTTACCTGTATAAAAGACACCTGTCCACAGAAGCAATCAATCAATCAGATTCCAAACTCTCCACCATGGCCAAGACCAAAGAGCTCTCCAAGGATGTCAGGAACAAGATTGTAGACCTACAAAAGGCTATAATGGGCTACAAGACCATCGCCAAGCAGCTTGGTGAGAAGGTGACAAAAGTTGGTGCAATTATTCACAAATGGAAGAAACACAAAATAACTGTCAATCTCCCTCGGCCTGGGGCTCCATGCAAGATCTCACCTCGTGGAGTTGCAAGGATTATGAGAACGGTGAGGAATCAGCCCAGAACTACACGGGAGGATCTTGTCAATGATCTCAAGGCAGCTGGGACCATAGTCACCAAGAAAACAATTGGTAACACACTACGCCGTGAAGGACTGAAATCCTGCAGCGCCCGCCAGGTCCCCCTGCTCAAGAAAGCACATATACAGGCCTGTCTGAAGTTTGCCAATGAACATCTGAATGATTCAGAGGAGAACTGGGTGAAAGTGTTGTGGTCAGATGAGACCAAAATCGAGCTCTTTGGCATCAACTCAACTCGCCGTGTTTGGAGGAGGAGGAATGCTGCCTATGACCCCAAGAACACCATCCCCACCGTCAAACATGGAGGTGTTTTTCTGCTAAGGGGACAGGACAACTTCACCGCATCAAAGGGACGATGGACGGGGCCATGTACCATCAAATCTTGGGTGAGAACCTCCTTCCCTCAGCCAGGGCATTGAAAATGGGTCGTGGATGGGTATTCCAGCATGACAATGACCCAAAACACACGGCCAAGGCAACAAAGGAGTGGCTCAAGAAGAAGCACATTAAGGTCCTGGAGTGGCCTAGCCACTCTCCAGACCTTAATCCCATAAAAAATCTGTGGAGGGAGCTGAAGGTTCGAGTTGCCAAACGTCAGCCTCAAAACCTTAATGACGAGAAGATCTGCAAAGAGGAGTGGGACAAAATCCCTCCTGAGATGTGTGCAAACCTGGTGGCCAACTACAAGAAACGTCTGACCTCTGTGATTGCCATCAAGGGTTTTGCCACCAAGTACTAAGTCATGTTTTGCAGAGGGGTCAAATACTTATTTCCCTCATTAAAATGCAAATCAATTTATAACATTTTTGACATGCGTTTTTCTGGATTTTTTTGTTGTTATTCTGTCTCTCACTGTTCAAATAAACCTACCACTGATCATGTCTTTGTCAGTGGGCAAACGTACAAAATCAGCAGGGGATCAAATACTTTTTTCCCTCACTGTACGTGCATTTGTGTGTGTGTCAGCCAAGGTGGCAGTGTACGGTAGCGTTGGTTGTCTAGGTACGGTAAAAGCTCAGAGGCTGTAAACACCAGTGGGGCCGTCAGGGCGTCGCACCGCTCTGGGCAAATGTTTGTGAGAACACCTCTGTAAACATGAACATCCAAAGGGGGGTCAGCCAAGGGGTGGCCGACACCCTAGACGCCCCACTAATACCGCAGTCATGTCAACGGAAGTGTAAGGCTATACCCAGTTTTCCTAACAAGTGAACTCGGTCGGAGGCACCCAGGCATCCCGAGACTCCTAACACATGTCCCCTCCACTCAAAATACACCCCTTATTTTCGGCATGCACCCCCTTAATTATGTCAGTGGCTGAATTTGAGCCGATTGGGTTCTTAAAGGTCTGGGGAGGCTGACATACTGAGGGGTGGCAGGGAGAAACGAACGTGAAAGGCGACAGATCTTGTTGGGAGGGGTGGGGGGGGGGTCTCAGGTTTCGGAGAAGCAACATCCCCCTCCTTTCTCTTCGCTGAGCTGTCTGTGTCCCCACCTCTCTCACTCTCTCTCTCCCTCTCCCTCTCCCCCCTCCCTCTCTCCCTCTCTTTCTCTCTCTCTCTCTCTCTCTCTCTAATCCCTCGCTCCCTCTCTCTCCCCCTCCCTCTCTCTCTCTCTCTGCTCCCATCCAACCAACTCCCAACCTGGCTCTGAGAGTGCTAAAATCTCTCTCTCTCTCTCTCTCTCTCTCTCTCTCTCTCTCTCTCTCTCTCTCTCTCTCTCTCTCTCTCTCTCTCTCTCTCTCTCTCTCGCTAAGTGCTAAGATCTTTCTATCTCTCTGGGATTTATAACATTAGAATTTGAAGTGGGGACACACACACACACAATTCGGACAAAATTCCCCTAGATCAATATAAACTAAATGAGAGTAATAGTCCCCTTAAAACACCCATTCCCCTTTAAGCCCAACGGTCAAACAGACAGTTGACATTCACCTTTAAGCCCAACGGTCAAAGAGACAGTTGACATTCCCCTTTAAGCCCAACGGTCAAAGAGACAGTTGGCATTCACCTTTAAGCCCAACGGTCAAAGAGACAGTTGACATTTCCCTTCAAGCCCAACGGTCAAAGAGACAGTTGACATTCACCTTTAAGCCCAACGGTCAAAGAGACAGTTGACATTCACCTTTAAGCCCAACGGTCAAAGAGACAGTTGACATTCCCCTTTAAGCCCGACGGTCAAAGAGACAGTTGACATTCACCTTTAAGCCCAACGGTCAAAGAGACAGTTGACATTCACCTTTAAGCCCAACGGTCAAAGAGACAGTTGACATTCACCTTTAAGCCCAACGGTCAAAGAGACAGTTGACATTCACCTTTAAGCCCAACGGTGAAAGAGACAGTTGACATTCACCTTTAAGCCCAACGGTCAAAGAGACAGTTGACATTCACCTTTAAGCCCAACGGTCAAAGAGACAGTTGACATTCACCTTTAAGCCCAACGGTCAAAGAGACAGTTGACATTCACCTTTAAGCCCAACGGTCAAAGAGACAGTTGACATTCACCTTTAAGCCCAACGGTCAAAGAGACAGTTGACATTCACCTTTAAGCCCAACGGTCAAAGAGACAGTTGACATTCCCCTTTAAGCCCAACGGTCAAAGAGACAGTTGACATTCACCTTTAAGCCCAACGGTCAAAGAGACAGTTGACATTCACCTTTAAGCCCAACGGTCAAAGAGACAGTTGACATTCACCTTTAAGCCCAACGGTCAAAGAGACAGTTGACATTCACCTTTAAGCCCAACGGTCAAAGAGACAGTTGACATTCACCTTTAAGCCCAACGGTCAAAGAGACAGTTGACATTCACCTTTAAGCCCAACGGTCAAAGAGACAGTTGACATCCCCCTTTAAGCCCAACGGTCAAAGAGACAGTTGACATTCACCTTTAAGCCCAACGGTCAAAGAGACAGTTGACATTCACCTTTAAGCCCAACTGTCAAAGAGACAGTTGACATTCACCTTTAAGCCCAACGGTCAAAGAGACAGTTGACATTCACCTTTAAGCCCAACGGTCAAAGAGACAGTTGACATTCACCTTTAAGCCCAACGGTCAAAGAGACAGTTGACATTCACCTTTAAGCCCAACGGTCAAAGAGACAGTTGACATTCACCTTTAAGCCCAACGGTCAAAGAGACAGTTGCCATTCACCTTTAAGCCCAACGGTCAAAGAGACAGTTGACATTCACCTTTAAGCCCAACGGTCAAAGAGACAGTTGACATTCACCTTTAAGCCCAACGGTCAAAGAGACAGTTGACATTCACCTTTAAGCCCAACGGTCAAAGAGACAGTTGACATTCCCCTTTAAGCCCAACGGTCAAAGAGACAGTTGACATTCACCTTTAAGCCCAACGGTCAAAGAGACAGTTGACATTCCCCTTTAAGCCCAACGGTCAAAGAGACAGTTGACATTCACCTTTAAGCCCAACGGTCAAAGAGACAGTTGACATTCACCTTTAAGCCCAACGGTCAAAGAGAAGGTTGACATTCACCTTTAAGCCCAATGGTCAAAGAGACAGTTGACATTCACCTTTAAGCCCAACGGTCAAAGAGACAGTTGACATTCACCTTTAAGCCCAACGGTCAAAGAGACAGTTGACATTCACCTTTAAGCCCAACGGTCAAAGAGACAGTTGACATTCACCTTTAAGCCCAACGGTCAAAGAGACAGTTGACATTCCCCTTTAAGCCCAACGGTCAAAGAGAAGAGACAGTTGACATTCCCCTTTAAGCCCAACGGTCAAAGAGACAGTTGACATTCACCTTTAAGTCCAACGGTCAAAGAGACAGTTGACATTTTCGTAGCAACTGTTGGGTGCATCACTGGTTAAATTACAACATTGGGCTGTCGTTGATTATTTCCCACAATCTCTGGGAGAGGAAGGAATAAGAAGCGGCTGCTGTTGAAAATATCAATTATATCCAACTGTGTTTCATCTGAGAAAGGCCAGGCTACCTTCTCTCAGTCAACATTTGTGCTTCCAGTAGTATTAAAGTTTTAAAGTAAGTTGTACAAATGACCTACAGAGTTTGCAATTCCCAAATGGTAAGTCTGATATATCACGGAGGGAAACTTGAATCCGGGGCTGTTACCAGAGATTTATTGGCGGCTGTATTTTTCTAGTGTCAACTGATGTGCCGTCAGACTAAGCCAGGGTCTTACATAGCATAGCACCCCCTCACCCCTCACCCCTCCTCACCCCCCCTCATCCCTCACCCCTCCTCACCCCCCCTCACACCTCACCCCTCCTCACCCCCACAACCCCCCCCCCCACCCCTCTTCACCCCCTCACCCTCCTCACCCCACTCACCTCCCTCGCCCCCCTCACCCCTCCTCACCCCTCTCCTCACCCCCCTCCTCACCAATCTCCTCCCCCTCCTCACCCATTCTCACCCTCCTCACCCCTCTCCTCAACCCACCTCACCCTCCTCACCCCCTCTCACCCCCTCACCTCTCTCCTCACCCCCCTCACCCTCCTCACCCCCTCTCACCCCCTCACCTCTCTCCTCACCCCCCTCACCCTCCTCACCCCCCTCTCACCCCTCACCCCTCCTCACCCTCCTCACCCCCCCAGCCCTCACCCCTCTTTTCACCCCCTCACCCCCCCCTCCTCACCCCTCACCCCTCTCCTCACCCTTCTACACTACCCCTCTTCAACTCAACCCTTCCATCAACAACCAGAGAGCATTTAGATTTGAGCTATTCCTGTGAGAGTGTTAAATCAACAGATTAAGATGCATTGCAAACCTCCAAGGCTAGCATTAGCCCACTTATCTGATTAGTGTGGCCGTGCTAACACACACGATACCCCCCGAGCAGCCTGCAGCAGTGGGGCTGTGTAAGGGGCTGGGTAAGGGGCTTTGTAAGGGGCTGTTTAAGGGGCTGTGTAAGGGGCTGTGTAAGGGGTTGTTTAAGGGGCTGTTTAAGGGGCTGGGTAAGGGGCTGTGTGAGGGGCTGGGTGAGGGGCTGTGTAAGGGGCTGTGTAAGGGGCTGGGTAAGGGGCTGTGTAAGGGGCTGGGTAAGGGGCTGTGTAAGGGGCTGTGTAAGGGGCTGGGTAAGGGGCTGTGTAAGGGGCTGGGTAAGGGGCTGTGTAAGGGGCTGTGTAAGGGGCTGGGTAAGGGGCTGTGTAAGGGGCTGTGTAAGGGGCTGTTTAAGGGGCTGTGTAAGGGGCTGTGTAAGGGGCTGGGTAAGGGGCTGTGTAAGGGGCTGTGTAAGGGGCTGGGTAAGGGGCTGTGTAAGGGGCTGTGTAAGGGGCTGTTTAAGGGGCTGTGTAAGGGGCTGTGTAAGGGGCTGGGTAAGCGGCTGGGTAAGGGGCTGTGTAAGGGGCTGGGTAAGGGGCTGTGTAAGGGGCTGGGTAAGGGGCGGTGTAAGGGGCTGTGTAAGGGGCTGGGTAAGGGGCTGTGTAAGGGGCTGTGTAAGGGGCTGGGTAAGGGGCTGTGTAAGGGGCTGTGTAAGGGGCTGGGTAAGGGGCTGTGTAAGGGGCTGGGTAAGGGGCTGGGTAAGGGGCTGGTTAACCGCAGTATGAGCATCAAAGGACACTAACATGGAGGATTAGTTTCCTTCAGTTAAACCCTGTTTAGGCTGGAGGTCAGAGCTGAACGGAAGATAGAGACCCCCCCCCCCCACCACCACCACACACACACGAAGAAATCAGACCACTTGGTAGAGGGGTTTGGGCAGGGTACTGACATATGGAGAGAAAGGACAGCAACACTAGTGCTGCTATTTCCATGCTTGTTTTTCACAATTTATTTCTCTACTCAGATGTAAAATGAGAACCGTTAGAGAGTGAAATGGTGTCTCAGAGGTTGTGGTTGATTGACAGATAGCTTGTGTAATGCTAACGTTACAGTTTAAGGGTGTTTCAGCATGTTACTGTAAGTAGCAACACATAAGTCTAACCTTTAGCTCCCCAGTGAAAGCTGATCCACATACATATACACACACACGCACACACACACGCACACACACATGCACGAAAGCACGCACACAGACACACATATACACATACACATACACACATCCCCCCCACACATACACACACCTAATTAAATCATGTTTTTGCAAGCGCTGGTGTAAGATATACCACACCTTGGACTGTGGCTCTGTCTCCTCAGCCACCTCAGTAACAGGAAACCGTGAGCATGATCCATCTTAGATCCTTCCTGTTGTACCAGGGTCACGGAGTCAGGGCTGGTCACACAATCCTCCCAATCACCACCCCAGTGTCCCCAGTACAAATTGCTTACTGGGACTAATGTCATTCCTAAAAGTGCAATTTTTTTTTTAAACCTTTATTTAACTAGTCAAGTCAGTTAAGAACAAATTCTTATTTACAATGACGGCCTACACCGGCCAAATCCGGACGACGCTGGGCCAATTGTGCGCCGCCCTATGGGACTCCCAATCACGGCCAGTTGTGATACAGCCTGGAATCGAACCAGGGGGTCTGTAGTGACGCCTCAAGCACTGAGATGCAGTGCCTTAGACCACTCGGGAGCTCATGAGCACACACATGGCTGGCTTGGCTACCTGTCCCTGCGGTAACACACACTGTTGGCTTGGTCACCTGTCCCTGCGGTAACACACACTGTTGGCTTGGTCACCTGTCCCTGCGGTAACACACACGGTTGGCTTGGTCACCTGTCCCTGCGGTAACACACACGGTTGGCTTGGTCACCTGTCCCTGCGGTAACACACATGGCTGGCTTGGCTACCTGTCCCTGCGGTAACACACACTGTTGGCTTGGTCACCTGTCCCTGCGGTAACACACACTGTTGGCTTGGTCACCTGTCCCTGCGGTAACACACACTGTTGGCTTGGTCACCTGTCCCTGCGGTAACACACACGGTTGGCTTGGTCACCTGTCCCTGCGGTAACACACACGGTTGGCTTTGTCACCTGTCCCTGCGGTAACACACACGGTTGGCTTGGCCACCTGTCCCTGCGGTAACACACACGGTTGGCTTTGTCACCTGTCCCTGCGGTAACGCACACGGTTGGCTTTGTCACCTGTCCCTGCGGTAACACACACGGTTGGCTTGGTCACCTGTCCCTGCGGTAACACACACTGTTGGCTTGGTCACTTGTCCCTGCGGTAACACACACAGTTGGCTTGGTCACCTGTCCCTGCGGTAACACACACGGTTGGCTTTGTCACCTGTCCCTGCGGTAACACACACGGTTGGCTTGGCCACCTGTCCCTGCGGTAACACACACGGTTGGCTTTGTCACCTGTCACTGCGGTAACGCACACGGTTGGCTTTGTCACCTGTCCCTGCGGTAACACACACGGTTGGCTTGGTCACCTGTCCCTGCGGTAACACACACTGTTGGCTTGGTCACCTGTCCCTGCGGTAACACACACGGTTGGCTTGGTCACCTGTCCCTACGGTAACACACACGGTTGGCTTTGGTACCTGTCCCTGTGGTAACACACACGGTTGGCTTGGTCACCTGTCCCTGCGGTAACACACACGGTTGGCTTTGTCACCTGTCCCTGCGGTAACACACACGGTTGGCTTGTTCACCTGTCCCTGCGGTAACACACACGGTTGGCTTGGTCACCTGTCCCTGCGGTAACACACGGTTGGCTTGGTCACCTGTCCCTGCGGAAACACACACACACTTTCTCCCTCTGACTTCCTTTTCTCTGTGATACACACACACACACACACACACACACACAAGCACGCACACACAAACACACACAAACACACACCCACACACTGACACACACTCGTCATTGTAAAAGAGCTTGTCAGGTTGTGTGGCAGCAGCCAGTCTAGTTGTACCATATAAGAGCTGAGAAGGTCTTCCTCAGCTGTTCGCCACAATTAACCCCCTCTCTCTCACACACACACACGCACACACACACACACACACACACACACACACACACACACACACACACACACACACACACACACACACACACGATGACTCTTCACTCTCTCCACTACTGCCCTTTCACTGACAGCTTACACACTGTAACCTAATATGTCTGTGGTGCAAGGTCACACACACAGTCTGTGTAAGTGCCACTGAGTGTGTGCAGCAGTTGTTAGTGATAGCTTACGTATTTGTAGGTTTCACCAAACAGGCTTTTCAACTTAACATTCAAAATGAACAAATGAATCGACCATTTAGATTGTGGATGGACATTTTCCTTAACATTATATTGTGCTTTACATAAACATTAAAATTGTCTATCTCAGCATCAGTTACTGAAAATGATTCTAATAGAACAAGTAATCACAGACAGGCTTCTAGCGAGACAGAGCAGTTTTCCCCCCCTTTAAACTGATGGCCAGACAGAGAAGAGCCTCTCTCGCTCCTCTCTCAGGAGGTTACCCTGTGTAATAGGACATCTCAACCTTGGCTCCATATAAAACACTCCGGCAGCGGGAGAAAAACTCTGATGGAGAAAGAAAAATCTGTCAGCTCCCAGCTCGCTTGCCCAAATGAAAAAAGTTTGCGGTGAAGATTGAACTCCATGAGACAAGGTGTACCATTAAATCAATCTAAGCGGCATCTTCCCATGCCATTAGGGAAACCATTGGTCTCTGAGCTGCTTGGAGTTGGGCTGCAGTTGTCCCTGTCGGTCCCTAGACATAGCAGACGGCTGCCTCTACTCTACTCCCTCACTCAGCTCCCCTCCCCACAGTGGGCTTCTTGGGAAAAAAGAATGAGTTCTCAGTGATTAACCTGACTAAATAAAATAAATAGAACCGAGAGTTGGATTAAAAATGACTGATTTGTGTTTTACTTTAAATTTACTATACAGTGCATTGGGAAAGTATTTAGACCCCTTGACGTTTTCCACATTTTGTTACGTTACAGCCTTAATCTAAAATGGATTAAATAGTTTTTTCCCCTCATCAATCTACACACAATACCCTATAATGACAAAATAAAAACAGGTTTTTAGAAATTGAAATATCACATTTACAAAAGTATTTAGACCCTTTACTCAGTACTTTGTTGGAGCACCTTTGGCAGCGATTACAGCCTTGCGTCTTCTTGGGTATGACGTTACAAGCTTGGCACACCTGTATTTGGGGAGTTTCTCCAATTCTTCTCTGCAGATCCTCTCAAGCTCTGTCAGGTTGGATGGGGAGCGTCGCTGCACAGCTATTTTCAGGTCTCTCCAGAGATGTTAGATCGGGTTCAAGTCCGGGCTCTGGCTGGGCCATTTACATTTACATTTACGTCATTTAGCAGACGCTCTTATCCAGCCCCGCCGATCCAACACGACTGGTCTGCCGACGAAATATTCTGATGTGGTTTCAACAGGCTTCCCGTTGCGACGACCACGAAGATCCATCTGCCAGCCCCGGCCCGCTAGCACACGCAAACTACAACTGTGCTCCCTGCTAGCTGTGCTGAAGCACCAATTTGAACTGCTCTCGGACTCACATATTGCTGTTCACTGGACCTTATGATCACTCAGCTGCACAGCTGATGCCTGCTGGACTGTTCCTTTACACGGTACCCTGTCCTGTTTATTCTGTTTAGCCTTAGTCCAAACGTTATCGCTATTTCCAGTTGTTGTCTTAGCTCTCTCTAATAACACCTGTGACTGCTTTATGCCTCTCTCCCATGTCAATTATGCCTTGCCTATTGCTGTTTGGGTTAGTTCTTATTATACAATTTCACTGTAGAACCCCTAGTCCCTCTCAAACTGCCTCAAATAGTTCCTTTGTTCCACCCCCCATACACGCCGAGACCGGCTCAATCGGCTCAATCGGTGCCTCCAGTGACGCTATCTCTTTCATTGTTACCCAACGCTTAGGGTTACCTGAACTGTACTCATATCCTTCCATATCCTTTTCTGTACATAATGCCCTGAATCTTTCCTACAACGCCCGGAGAACTGCCCCCTTTATTCTATGTACCCAACGCACTAGAAGACCAGTTCTTAAAGCCTTTAGTCGTATCCTTATTCTAGTCCTCCTCTGTTCCTCTGGTGATGTAGAGGCTAACCCAGGCCCTGCAGCCCCCAGTATCACTCCTACTCCCCAGGAGCTATCATTTGTTGACTTCTGTAACCGTAAAAGTCTTGGTTTTCTGCACATAAATATCAGAAGCCTCCTTCCTAAGTTTGAGTTATTCACTGCGTTAGCACACTCCGCCAACCCTGATGTTCTAGCAGTGTCTGAATCCTGGCTTAGGAAGGCCACCAAAAATTCTGAAATTTCCATCCCCAACTATAACATTTTCCGTCTAGATAGAACTGCCAAAGGGGGTGGAGTTGCAATCTACTGTAGAGATAGCCTGCAGAGCTCTATCATACTATCCAGGTCTGTGCCCAAACAGTTTGAGCTTCTACTTCTAAAAATCCACCTTTCCAGAAATAAATCTCTCACTGTTGCCGCTTGCTACAGACCCCCCTCAGCCCCCAGCTGTGCCCTGGACACCATATGTGAATTGATTGCCCCCCATCTATCCTCAGAGTTCGTACTGCTTGGTGACCTAAATTGGGATATGCTTAACACCCCGGCCATCCTACAATCTAAACTAGATGCCCTCAATCTCACACAAATTATCAACGAACCTACCAGGTACAACCCTAAATCCGTAAACATGGGTACCCTCATAGATATCATCCTGACTAACTTACCCTCTAAATACACCTCCGCTGTCTTCAACCAGGATCTCAGCGATCACTGCCTTATTGCCTGCGTCCGTAACGGGTCCGCGGTCAAACGACCACCCCTCATCACTGTCAAACGCTCCCAAAAACACTTCAGTGAGCAGGCCTTCCTAATTGACCTGGCCCAGGTATCCTGGATGGATATAGATCTCATTCCGTCAGTAGAGGATGCTTGGTTGTTCTTTAAAAGTAATTTCCTCTCAATCTTAAATAAACATGCTCCATTCAAAAAATACAGAACTAAGAACAGATATAGCCCCTGGTTCTCCTCAGACTTGACTGCCCTTGACCAGCACAAAAACATCCTGTGGCGTACTGCATTAGCATCAAATAGCCCCCGCGATATGCAACTTTTCAGGGAAGTTAGGAACCAATATACACAAGCAGTTAGGAAAGCAAAGGCTAACTTTTTCAAACAGAAATTTGCATCCTGTAGCACTAACTCCAAAAAGTTTTGGGACACTGTAAAGTCCATGGAAAATAAGAGCACTTCCTCCCAGCTGCCCACTGCACTGAGGCTAGGAAACACTATCACCACCGATAAATCTACAATAATCGAGAATTTCAACAAGCATTTTGCTACGGCTGGCCATGCTTTCCACCTGGCTACCACTACCCTGGCCACCAGCTCTGCACCCTCCGCTGCAACTTGCCCATGCCCCCCCCGCTTCTCCTTCACACAAATCCAGACAGCTGATGTTCTGAAAGAGCTGCAAAATCTGGACCCCTACAAATCATCTGGGCTAGACAATCTGGACCCTTTCTTTCTAAAACTAGCCGCCGAAATTGTCGCAACCCCTATCACTAGCCTGTTCAACCTCTCTTTCGTAACGTCTGAGATCCCCAGAGATTGGAAAGCTGCCGCGGTCATCCCCCTCTTCAAAGGGGGTGACACTCTAGAGCCAAACTGTTACAGACCCATATCCATCCTGCCCTGCCTTTCAAAAGTTTTTGAAAGCCAAGTCAACAAACAGATCACCGACCATTTCGAATCCCACCGTACCTTCTCCGCTATGCAATCCGGTTTCCGAGCTGGTCATGGGTGTACTTCAGCCACGCTCAAGGTCCTAAACGATATTATAACCGCGATCGATAATAGACAGTACTGTGCAGCCGTTTTCATTGACCTGGCCAAGGCTTTCGACTCTGTCAACCACCGCATTCTTATTGGCAGACTAAATAGCCTTGGTTTCTCAAATGACTGCCTTGCCTGGTTCACCAACTACTTCTCAGATAGAGTTCAATGTGTCAAATCGGAGGGCCTGTTGTCTGGACCTATGGCAGTCTCTATGGGGGTGCCACAGGGTTCAATTCTTGGGCCGACTCTTTTCTCTGTGTATATCAATGACGTCGCTCTTGCTGCTGGTGACTCTCAGATCCACCTCTACGCAGACGACACCATTTTGTATACATCTGGCCCTTCATTGGACACTGTGTTAACAAACCTCCAAACGAGCTTCAATGTCATACAACACTCCTTCAGTAGCCTCCAACTGCTCTTAAACACTAGTAAAACTAAATGCATGCTCTTCAACCGAACGCTGCTTGCACCCGCCCACCCGACTAGAATCACTACTCTCGACGGGTCTGACCTAGAGTATGTGGACAACTACAAATATCTAGGTGTCTGGTTAGACTGTAAACTCTCCTTCCAGACTCACATTAAGAATCTCCAATCCAAAGTTAAATCTAGAATCGGTTTCCTATTTCGCAACAAAGCCTCCTTCACTCATGCTGCCAAACATGCCCTCGTAAAACTGACTATCCTACCGATCCTTGACTTCGGCGATGTCATTTACAAAATAGCCTCCAACACTCTACTCAGCAAATTGGATGTAGTCTATCACAGTGCCATCCGTTTTGTCTCCAAAGCCCCATATAATACCCACCACTGTGACCTGTACGCTCTTGTTGGCTGGTCCTCACTACATATTCGTCGCCAAACCCACTGGCTCCAGGCCATCTATAAATCACTGCTAGGCAAATCCCCGCCTTATCTTAGCTCATTGGTCACCATAGCAACACCCACCCGTAGTCTGCGCTCCAGCAGGTATATCTCACTGGTCATCCCCAAAGCCAACACCTCCTTTGGCCGCAATTCCTTCCAGTTCTCTGCTGCCAATGACTGGAACAAATTGCAAAAATCTCTGAAGCTGGAGACACTTATCTCCCTCACTAACTTTAAGCATCAGTTGTCAGAGCACCTTACCGATCACTGCACCTGTACACAGCCCATCTGAAATTAGCCCGCCCAACTACCTAATCCCTATATTGTTATTTATTTTGCTCATTTGTACCCCAGTATCTCTATTTGCACATCATCTCTTGCACATCTATCATTCCAGTGTTAATACTAATTGTAATTATTTTGCACTATAGCCTATTTATTGCCTTACCTCCATAACTTGCTACATTTGCACACACTGTATATATATGTATTTCTGTTGTATTTTTGACTTTGTTTTGTTTTACCCCATATGTAACTCTGTGTTGTTGTTTTTATCGCACTGCTTTGCTTTATCTTGGCCAGGTCGCAGTTGTAAATGAGAACTTGTTCTCAACTGGTTTACCTGGTTAAATAAAGGTGAAATAAAATAAAATAAAATAAAATTAAAAAAAGAGCGACTTACAAATAGGTGCATTCACCCTATAGCCAGTGGGATAACCACTTTACAATATCATTTTTTTTTTTTTTTTTTTTTTTTGGGGGGGGGTAGAAGGATTACTTTATCCTATCCCAGGTATTCCTTAAAGAGGTGGGGTTTCAAATGTCTCCGGAAGGTGGTGAGTGACTCCGCTGTCCTGGCGTCGTGAGGGAGCTTGTTCCACCATTGGGGTGCCAGAGCAGCGAACAGTTTTGACTGGGCTGAGCGGGAACTATGCTTCCGCAGAGGAAGGGGAGCCAGCAGGCCAGAGGTGGATGAACGCAATGCCCTCGTTTGGGTGTAGGGACTGATCAGAGCCTGAAGGTACAGAGGTGCCGATCCCCTCACAGCTCCATAGGCAAGCACCATGGTCTTGTAACAGATGCGAGCTTCAACTGGAAGCCAGTGGAGTGTGCGGAGGAGCGGGGTGACGTGAGAGAACTTGGGAAGGTTGAACACCAGACGGGCTGCGGCATTCTGGATGAGTTGTAGGGGTTTAATGGCACAGGCAGGGAGCCCAGCCAACAGCGAGTTGCAGTAATCCAGACGGGAGATGACAAGTGCCTGGATTAGGACCTGTGCCGCTTCCTGTGTAAGGCAGGGTCGTACTCTCCGAATGTTGTAGAGCATGAACCTGCAGGATCGGGTCACCGCCTTGATGTTAGCGGAGAACGACAGGGTGTTGTCCAGGGTCACGCCAAGGCTCTACGCACTCTGGGAGGAGGACACAACGGAGTTGTCAACCGTGATGGCGAGATCATGGAACGGGCAGTCCTTCCCCGGGAGGAAGAGCAGCTCCGTCTTGCCAAGGTTCAGCTTGAGGTGGTGATCCGTCATCCATACTGATATGTCTGCCAGACATGCAGAGATGCGATTCGCCACCTGGTTATCAGAAGGGGGAAAGGAGAAGATTAGTTGTGTATCGTCAGCGTAGCAATGATAGGAGAGGCCATGTGAGGATATGACAGAGCCAAGTGACTTGGTGTATAGGGAGAATGGGAGAGGGCCTAGAACTGAGCC
>NW_028164863.1:0-14213 GCF_964263955.1 Coregonus lavaretus
GAGAAGAGAAAAATGGAGGAGAGAGATAGAGGAGAGAGGAGGGAGAAGGAGGAGAGAGGAGGGAGATTGAGGAGAGAGAGAAGGGAGAGGTGGGAGGGAGGGAGGGAGGGAGATGTAAGAGAGAGGAGGGTGATGGAGGAGAGAGGAGGGATATGGAGGAGAGAGAGAAGATGGGGGGAGGGCGGGAGGTAGATGGAAGAGAGAGGAGGAGATGGAGGAGAGAGGAGAGAGATGGAGGAGTGAGAGGGGAGAGAAGGAGGAGTGAGAGGGAAGAGGTGGGAGGGAGGGAGGGAGATGGAAGAGAGAGGAGAGGTGGGAGGGAGGGAGATGGAGGAGAGAGGAGGGAGATGGAGGAGAGAGGAGAGAGATGGAGGAGGTAGAGAGGAGAGATGGAGGAGAGAGATGGGAGAGGTGGGAGGGAGGGAGGGAGATGGAGGAGATAGGTGAGAGTTGGGGGAGAGAGGAGGGCGATGGAGGAGAGATGGGGAGAGGTGGGAGGGAGGGAGATGGAAGAGAGAGGGGAGGTGGGAGGGAGGGAGCGAGATGGAGGAGAGAGGAGAGAGGAGAGAGATGGAGGAGAGAGGAGGGTGATGGAGGAGGGAGAAGAGAGATGGAGGAGTGAGAGCGGAGAGAAGGAGGAGTGAGAGGGGAGATGGTAGGAGGGAGGGAGGGATGGAGATGGAAGAGAGAGGAGAGGTGGGAGGGAGGGAGATGGAAGAGAGAGGGGAGGTGGGAGGAAGGGAGCGAGATGGAGGAGAGAGGAGAGAGGAGAGAGATTAAGGAGAGAGGAGGGCGATGGAGGAGAGAGGAGAGAGATGGAGGAGGTAGAGGGGAGAGATGGAGGAGAGAGAGGGGAGAGTTGGGAGGGAGGGAGATGGAGGAGAGAGGAGAGAGTTGGAGGAGAGAGGAGGGAAATGGAGGAGAGAGGAGGGAGATGGAGGAGAGATGAGGGAGATGGAGGAGAGATGAGGGAGATGGAGGAGAGAGGAGGGAGATGGAGGAGAGAGGAGGGAGAAGGAGGAGAGAGGAGGAGATGGAGGAGAGAGGAGGGAGATGGAGGAGAGAGGAGGGAGATGGAGGAGAGGAAAACATGTTTAGTTTCTCTAAATGTTTTATCCCTGTGGTCAGCATATGTAACTGTAAACTTTCTTTCTTCATCTCCCTCTTTATCCCCCCTCTTTATCCCCCCTCTCTTTATCCCCCTCTTTATCCCCCTCTCTTTATCCCCCCTCTCTTTATCCCCCCCTCTTTATCCCCCCTCTCTTTATCCCCCCTCTCTTTATCCCCCCCTCTCTTTATCCCCCCCTCTTTATCCCCCTCTCTTTATCCACCCTCTCTTTATCCCCCCCTCTTTATCCCCCCCTCTCTTTATCCCCCCTCTCTTTATCCCCCCTCTCTTTATACCCCCCTCTTTATCCCCCTCTCTTATCCCCCCCTCTTTATCCCCCCTCTCTTTATCCCCCCCTCTTTATCCCCCTCTCTTTATCCCCCCTCTCTTTATCCCCCCCTCTCTTTATCCCCCCTCTTTATCCCCCCTCTCTTTATCCCCCCCTCTTTATCCCCCTCTCTTTATCCACCCTCTCTTTATCCCCCCTCTCTTTATCCCCCCTCTCTTTAGCCCCCCCTCTTTACCCCCCCTCTTTATCACCCCTCTCTTTATCCCCCTCTCTTCATCCCCCTCTCTTTATCCCCCCCTCTGTATCCCCCCTCTTTATCCCCCCTCTCTTTATCCCCCCTCTCTTTAACCCCCCCCTCTTTATCCCCCTCTCTTTATCCCCCCTCTCTTATCCCCCCCTCTCTTTATCCCCCCTCTTATCCCCCCCTCTTTATCCCCCCTCTTTATCCCCCCTCTCTTGATCCCCCCTCTCTTTATCCCCCCCTCTTTATCCCCCTCTCTTTATCCCCCTCTCTTAATCTTCCTCTCTTTATCCCCCTCGTTTTACCTCTCTTTATCCCCCCTCTTTATCTCCCCCTCTTTATCCCCCCCTCTTTATCCCCCCTCTCTTTATCCCCCCCTCTTTATCCCCCCTCTCTTTATCCCCCCTCTTTATCCCCCTCTCTTTATCCCCCCTCTCTTTATCCCCCCTCTCTTTATCCCCCCCTCTTTTCCCCCTCTCTTATCCCCCCTCTCTTTATCCCCCTCTCTTTATCCCCCCCCTCTTTATCCCCCCTCTTTATCCCCCCTCTCTTTATCCCCCCTCTCTTTATCCCCCCCTCTTTTCCCCCCTCTCTTTATCCCCCCTCTCTTTATCCCCCCTCTTTACCCCCCTCTTTATCCCCCTCTCTTTATCCCCCCCTCTTTTCCCCCCCTCTTTATCCCCCCCTCTTTATCCCCCCTCTCTTTTCCCCCCTCTCTTTATCCCCCCTCTTTATCCCCCCCTCTCTTTATCCCCCCCTCTCTTATCCCCCCTCTCTTTATCCCCCCTCTTTATCCCCCCTCTCTTTATCCCCCCTCTCTTTATCCCCCTCTTTATCCCCCTCTCTTTATCCCCCCCTCTTTATCCCCCTCTCTTTATCCCCCCTCTTTATCCCCCCTCTCTTTATCCCCCCCTCTTTATCCCCCCTCTCTTTATCCCCCCTCTTTATCCCCCCTCTCTTTCCCCCCTCTCTATCCCCCCTCTCTCTATCCCCCCTCTCTTTATCTTTATATAACCCCTCTCTTTATCCCCCCCTCTTTATCCCCCCTCTCTTTATCCCCCCTCTCTTTAGCCCCCCCTCTTTATCCCCCCCTCTTTATCACCCCTCTCTTTATCCCCCTCTCTTCACCCCCCCCTCTTTATCCCCCCTCTCTTTATCCCCCCCTCTGTATCCCCCCTCTTTATCCCCCCTCTCTTTATCCCCCCTCTCTTTAACTCCCCCCCTCTTTATCCCCCTCTCTTTATCCCCCCTCTTTATCCCCCCCTCTTTATCCCCCCTCTTTATCCCCCCTCTCTTGATCCCCCCTCTCTTTATCCCCCCCTCTTTATCCCCCCTCTCTATCCCCCCTCTCTTTATCCCCCCTCTCTTTACCCCCCTCTCTTTATCCCCCCTCTTTATCCCCCCCTCTTTATCCCCCTCTCTTTATCCCCCCTCTTTATCCCCCCTCTCTTTATCCCCCCTCTCTTTATCCCCCCCTCTTTATCCCCCCTTATCCCCCCTCTCTTTATCCCCCCTCTCTTATCTTCCCCCCTCTTTTCCCCCCTCTCTTTATCCCCCTCTCTTTATCCCCCCCTCTCTTTATCCCCCCTCTCTTTATTCCCCCCTCTTTATCCCCCTCTCTTTATCCCCCTCTCTTTACCCCCCTCTCTTTACCCCCCTTCTTTATCCCCCCTCTCTTTATCCCCCCTCTCTTTATCCCCCCCTCTTTATCCCCCCTCTCTTTATCCCCCCCTCTTTATCCCCCCCTCTCTTCATCACCCCCTCTCTTCATCACCCCCGCTCTTTATCCCCCCTCTCTTCATCCCCCCTCTCTTTATTCCCCCTCTCTTTATTCCCCCCCTCTTTATCCCCCTCTCTTTTTATCCCCCCTCTACCCTCCCCTTTCTCTTCCTTTCCTCCCTTCTCTTCCCTCCTTCCCTCTCTCCTCTCTCATTTCTCACTCTGCTCCAACCACCATGAAACCACCACCACATTAGATCCTTTAATGGGTATAGATACTGCTCTCTTTGCCCTGCCATGTGTGTGTGTGTGCGTCTGTGTGTGTGTGCATGTGTGTCTGTGTGTGTGCGTGTGTGTGTGCATGTGTGTGTGTGTGTGCGTCTGTGTGTGTGTGCATGTGTGTGTCTGTGTGTGTGTGCGTGTGTGTGCATGTGTGCGTGCATTAACATCTGTGTAGTCCTCTAAAGTGTTGGATCATTCCCAGAATGCCACGTTTCATTGAGGAGCACGGTAAAGTGTTCATGTAGAACTGTGTATAATATTGTGTGTTAACAGTTGGTTCCCAATATACAGTCATCTCTGATAGAGGATGTTAGTAATGGCCACTCTAGGATCTCACACCGCCAGGATCCAAGGTTGCAGAGCAGAGCATACTAGTCACCTTTTAAAACGGCATTTAAGACAGCTGACGTGTTTACCATGAATGTGATCTCCGCAAAACGGCTGGGAAATTCACTTTACGTAATGTTACCATAGTCATTAATGGCTGGACGTGTCATCTCTGGCCAAGCTTTCATCTCTCTCTCTCTCTCTCACACACACCCCCCTCCTCACCCCCCTCCTCACCCCCCTCCTCACCCCCCTCCTCACCCCCCTCCTCACCCCCCTCCTCACCCCCCGTACCAGGATGCAGCTGGACCAGAGTGACTCCGCCTGATGACATTCACCCCAGTCTATCTGTCTGCCAGACGTATGAGGATGTTTGTTTGTTTGTTTGTTAATGTGATGTTAGCGCTGGAATCCTTAGTGGTAAAACTGCCATATCCTTTTCAGATATTACAACAACAACAAAAGGGGTTATCTGGGATTATTACATCATCTTTGGAGTTTTTTAATTAATGATAATTGATTCTTGAAGAATATAACTTATAAATGCCTCATGAGTATAGTTCAATTGTCTTACCCCGTCAGAACTTTTACTTTGAGAGTGGTTACATTTATCCAGACCCATCCCACATATTCTTTACAAAAAAATAAGGGAAGGGCTGACTACTTTGTTGTTGTTCAAATCCCAGATTTGTAATTTACAATTAGTCTGAATCTGTCATTTTAGATAATAGAATCTACCTCACCCAAAACTGATTAGTGCTGGAGACAACATTTTAAAATGGAGAAACATGAGAAAGAGAAAGTCTCCAATCAGATGCAAATTTGTAAGCTTTCGGTCAGTTGACCTTCACCAGAGCTACTATTAATCCTGTCTTTCATCTATAATCCTGTTCTGACAGAGAATTCAATAGAACATCCTCGTTCTGACATGGAATGCAGTAGAATATCCTCGTTCTGACAGGGAATTCAATAGAACATCCTCGTTCTGACAGAGAATTCAATAGAACATCCTCATTCTGACAGAGAATTCAATAGAACATCCTCGTTCTGACAGGGAATTCAATAGAACATCCTCGTTCTGACAGAGAATTCAATAGAACATCCTTGTTCTGACAGGGAATTCAATAGAACATCCTCGTTCTGACAGGGAATTCAATAGAACATCCTCGTTCTGACAGGGAATTCAATAGAACATCCTCGTTCTGACAGGGAATTCAATAGAACATCCTCGTTCTGACAGGGAATTCAATAGAACATCCTCGTTCTGACAGGGAATTCAATAGAACATCCTCGTTCTGACAGGGAATTCAATAGAACATCCTCATTCTGACAGAGAATTCAATAGAACATCCTTGTTCTGACAATATGTCTGAATACTCCACCAGCTACACACTTCACTTCAACTCATTACTGTCAGAATGGATTAAAATGTTTATCCTCTGTATTAAACTGGTGTTTGTGGAACAGTAGGAAGCAGTATGTGAGAGAGAGAAATATGGAGAAAGATGAGGAGAGAAATATGGAGAGAGATGGAAAAAATTGAAAGAGCAATGTGGAGAGAAATTAAGAAATATGAGAGAGAAATATGGAGAAAGACGAGAAAGAAGTATGGAGAGAGCTGGAGAAAGATGGTGAAATATGAGAGAGAAATATGGAGAAAGATGGAGAGAGATGGAAAAAGTTGAAAGAGCAATGTGGAGAGAAATGAAGAAATATGAGTGAGAAATATCTAGAAAGATAGAGAAAGATCGAAAAACATGAGAGAGAAATATCGGAGAGATGGAGAAGTATGAGAGAGAAATATGGAGAGAGATTAAATGAAAATATGGAGAAATTGTGAAAGATTAGAGAAAAATTTAGAAAGATGGAGAAATGTAGAGAAAGATAGAGAAATATGAGAGAGAAATGTGGAGAAAGATGGACAAATACAGAGAAAGATTAATATAGATGGAGAAAGATGAGAGAGAAATATGGTGAGAGATGGAGAAAGATAAGGAAGAAATATCGAGAAAGGTGAGAGAGAAATATGGAGAAAGATAAGGAAGAAATATCGAGAAAGGTGAGAGGAAGATGGTGAAATATGAGAGAGAAAGATGGAGAAAGATAGAGAAAATTTAAAGAGAAATATGGAGGGACGTGGAAAAAAATCTGAGAAATAACTAGAAAGATAGAGAAAAATCACGAAACATGAGAGAGAAATATGGATAAATACTGTGAAATATTAAGAAAGATGAAAGAAATATGGAGAGACATGGAGAAATATGAGAGAGAAATATGGAGAAAGATGGAGAAATATGAGAGAGAAATATGGTGAGAGAAAGAAGAGAGAGAAAGATGGAGAAAGATGAATAAAGATGGAGAAAGATGAGAGAGAAATATGGAAAAAGATGGTGAAAAATTAAAGAGAAATATGGCGAGACAAAAAATCTGAGAAATATCTAGAAAGATAGAGAAATATCGGAGAGATAGAGAAATATGAGAAAGAAATATTTAGAAATATTGTGAAAGATTAAGAAAGATGAAAGAGAAATATGGAGAGACATTGAAAGATGAGAGAAAAATTGAGAAAGATGAGAGAGAAATGTGGTGAGAGATGGAAAAAGATGAGGAAGAAATTTCGAGAAAGGTGAGAGAGAAATATGGAGAAAGATGGAGAAATATGGAGAAAGATTATAGAGAAATATGGAGAAAGACGAGAGAGAAATATGGAGAAAGATGGTGAAATATGAGAGAGAAATATGGAGAAAGAGGGTGAAATATGAGAGAGAAATATGGAGAAATTGAGAAATATGCAGAAAGATTAGAGAAATATGGCATTCTAGAACTCTACTCAACATCTTATCAAAGCGTTCTAGAACTATATTCAACATTCTATCACATTCTAGAAATACACTCAACATTCTATGAAAGAGACCCTTCGGTAGGGTCAGAGGCCACAACAAAAGGACCAACTGACATCATGAAAAACTACATCTCTCCCTTGCTCATATGATGAGGGGATTTCTGATGTAACATTGAGTTTTATTTCCTGCAGTTTCCGTCGTTAAAGAATCTGTTCAGAATTACCCTGGCCCTCTGCAACTCACCCCTCTCTTTCCCTTCCTCCCTCTCACTCCACCTCTCTCTCCATCCTATTTTTCTTGTGTTTTTATGTCCACAGAACTCTGAAATAAAGGGGCAATAAAACATAAGAATTTTAATCAGCCCTTTAAAGTCGTTTCTCATTTGCCTTCCAGAGAAAGTTTTTACACCCCTACCTCCTTCTCCTCCCCTCCCTCCCTCCCTCCCTCCCTCCCTCCCTCCCTCCCTCTCCCTCTCTCCTCCCTCCCTCCCTCCCTCCCTCTCCCTCTCTCTCCTCCCTCCCTCCCTCTCCTTCTCCCTCCCTCCCTCCCTCCCTCCCTCTCCTTCTCCCTCCCTCCCTCCCTTCCTCCTTCTCCTCCCTCCTTGTTTCTTTGCTTGTATGTGTGTGGTGAGGGGTGGGGTGGGGTGGGGTGGGGGGGGGGTTGGCTCAAGAGTAGGCCTTGTCAAAGAGGCGGGGCAAAGATAGTAATGGACTCCCGAGTCACGGATGGCTGGAGGGAGGGAGTTCCAGAGCATAGGATCAACCTTGGAGCTCTGGAGCTTGGACCTGGGGATGACAAGGTGGCCTGCTGTGGTGGAACGGAGTGGGTTGGTAGGGGAGAAGAAGGTCTGAGAGGTAAGAGGGTATTGACTTCCTGCTCAGGCGCTCCAGGCGGCCAGCTCAGGGGTAAACCAGGGTGAGGTGGAGACAGGTTTAGTTTGGAGGGGGTCAGAGAGCTGAGGGAGACAGATAGAGCGGTATTGAATTGGGCAGCAGGTTCATCAGGTGAGTTGGGGGCGTGGTCAAGGGGCAGGGCAGAGCAGATGGCATCAGAACATTGGAGGGGGTCAACAGCTTTAATGTTGCAGAAGGAGATGAGGCGTTTGTCAATGTTGTGACGTGAGTATGAGGTAAGAGGGAAATTAAGGATCTTGTTGTCAGGTAGGGGGAAATATGAGTTAGATTGAGGCCAACACAGCAGATGAGGTCTAGTATGTGTCCCTTGATGTGACTGGGAACATTGACGTGTTGGGTAATATTGAAAGAGTCCAGAACAGCAATGAACTCAGAGGGGTGACACAGGTAGACATAACCAGCAGGAGCAGCTTGGTAAAGAGAAAATAAATCACCAGGTTGTTGCCAAGTTTCAGTTAGGAGGAGGAAGTCTAGCTTGTTTCAGATATTAGTTCATGGAGCAAGGGGGCTTTGTTGTTCATTGATCCAGTGTTGAGGAGAGCAAAGTTAGTACTGTGAGACTGAGAGGTGAGTTTATGGCTAGTGGTAGGCTGAAGGAGGGGCAGGCAGTCATGGTTTACAGGATGATATGATGGACAGAGAGGAGCCAGTGGGCAGGTACATGACAAACAGGAAGAACAGAGAGGAGCCAGTGGGCAGGTACATGACAAACAGGAAGAACAGAGAGGAGCCAGTGGGCAGGTACATGACAGCGATTTAGATCCAATAAAACGTCAAGTTAATGTTTGTGTTTCTAGCTCCAATACAGTTAATGCTTGTGTTTCTAGCTCCAACAATACAGTTAATGCTTGTGTTTCTAGCTCCAACAATACAGTTAATGCTTGTGTTTCTAGCTCCAATACAGTTAATGCTTGTGTTTCTAGCTGTGACACTCTGGCTCTGGGACTTTTGTATTTTGAGCCAGGGTGTATTTTGTTTTGTTGGGTTTTGGTTTTGTTTCTAGGTTTGCCTTTCTGTTGGCTGCATTTCTAGGTTTGGTCGATGACTCCCAATCGGAGGTAACGAGTGTCAGCTGTCGGCTCGTTATCTCTGATTGGGAGCCATATTTATTCTGATTGTTTCCTGTGGGAATTGTGGGTTTTTGTTCCAAGTTCAGTCGGTGTACTGAGGACGTTACGGTTCTTGTTTTGTTTTGTCGTTTATTCTACAATAAAGTCATGTTTCTTGGACACGCTGCGCCTTGGTCATACTTGGACGACATAGACCCCCGTGACAGAAAAACCCACCGTAATAGGACCAAGCAGCGTGTCAAGCGGCAACAGTATCCACCTATAAAGGATTCATGGACATGGGAGGAGATACTGGATGGAAAGGGTCCGTGGGCACAACCGGGAGAATATCGCCGTCCTCGTGAAGAGCTGGAGGCAGCTAAAGCCAAGAGGAGGCGGTATGAGGAGGCAGCACGGAGTCAAGGCTGGAAGCCCGTGGGTACTACCCAAAAATTTCTTGGGGGGGGGGCTTAAAGGGAGTGTGGCGAAGTCAGGTAGGAGACCTGCGCCTACTCCCTGGACTGACCGTGGAGAGCGAGAGTACGGGCAGACACCGTGTTACGCAGTAGAGCGCATGGTGTCTCCTGTACGCAGGCATAGCCCGGTTCGGTACATTCCAGCTCCACGTATCGGCCGGGTTAGAGTGAGCATTGAGCCAGATGTCATGAAGCCGGCCCAACGCATCCGGCTACCAGTGCGTCTTCTCGGGCCGGCGTACATGGCACCAGCCTTACGCATGGTGTTCCCGGTTCGCCCACATAGGCCGGTGCGGGTTATTCCACCTCCCCGTACTGGTCGGGCGACGGGGAGCATCAACCCGGGTAAGGTTGGGCAGGCTCAGTGCTCAAGGGGGCCAGTAAGCCTGCACGGTCCGGTATTTCCGGCGCCACCTCCCCGCTCCAGCCCAGTACCACCAGTGCCTACACCACGCACCAAGCCTCCTGTGTGTTCCCCGAGTCCTGTGCGTCCTGTTGCTGCTCTCCGCACTAGCCCTTATGTGCGTCCCCAGGGTCCAGCATGCCCTGTTGCTGCTCTCCGCACTAGGCCTTATGTGCGTCCTCAGGGTCCAGCATGCCCTGTTCCGGCTCTCCGCACTAGGCCTTATGTGCGTCCCCAGGGTCCAGCATGCCCTGTTGTTTCTCCCCGCACTAGGCTTTATGTGCGTTCCCAGGGTCCAGCATGCCCTGTTGCTTCTCCCCGCACTAGCCCTGAGATGCGTGTCCTCAGCCCGGTACCTCCAGTTACGGCACCACGCACCAGGCCTACGGTGCGCCTCAGACGGCCAGAGTCTGCCGTCTGCCCAACGGGGCCTGAACTGCCCGTCTGGACTGAGCCTGCAAAGCCGCCCGTCTGCCATGAGCCTTCAGAGCCGTCCGCCAGACCGGAGCCGCTAGAGCCTTCCGCCAGACAGGATCAGCCAGAGCCTTCCGCCAGACAGGATCAGCCAGAGCCTTCCGCCAGACAGGATCAGCCAGAGCCGTCAGCCAGCCATGAGCAGCCAGATCCGTCAGCCAGCCATGAGCAGCCAGATCCGTCAGCCAGCCATGAGCAGCCAGATCCTTCAGCCAGCCATGAGCAGCCAGATCCGTTGGCCAGCCATGAGCAGCCAGATCCGTCGGCCAGCCATGAGCAGCCAGATCCGTCAGCCAGCCATGAGCAGCCAGATCCGTCGGCCAGCCATGAGCAGCCAGATCCTTCAGCCAGCCATGAGCCGTCCAGCCAGGATCCGCCAGAGCCGTCCAGCCAGGATCCGCCAGAGCCGTCCAGCCAGGATCCGCCAGAGCCAGCCAGCCAGGATCCGCCATTGAGTCCGGTGCTGTCCCTTAGCCCGGTGCTGCCCCTTATCCTGGTGCTGCCCCTTAGTCCGGTACTGCCCCTTAGTCCGGTGCTGCCCCTTAGTCCGGTGCTGCCCTTTAGTCCGGTGCCGCCCCTTAATCCAGTGGGGTTTAGTTGGGGGGTGGTCATGTGGAGGAGGCTACGGAGGCGGATAGTGACTAAGGTGGGGTGGGGACCACGACCAGGGCCAGAACCGCCACCGTGGACAGACGCCCACCCAGACCCTCCCCTAGACTGTATGCTGGTGCGCCCGGAGTGCGCACCTTTAGGGGGGGTACTGTGACACTCTGGCTCTGGGACTTTTGTATTTGAGCCAGGGTGTATTTTGTTTTGTTGGGTTTTGGTTTTGTTTCTAGGTTTGCCTTTCTGTTGGCTGCATTTCTAGGTTTGGTCGATGACTCCCAATCGGAGGTAACGAGTGTCAGCTGTCGGCTCGTTATCTCTGATTGGGAGCCATATTTATTCTGATTGTTTTCCTGTGGGAATTGTGGGTTTTTGTTCCAAGTTCAGTCGGTGTACTGAGGACGTTACGGTTCTTGTTTTGTTTTGTCGTTTATTCTACAATAAAGTCATGTTTCTTGGACACGCTGCGCCTTGGTCATACTTGGACGACATAGACCCCCATGACACTAGCTCCAACAATACAGTTAATGCTTGTCTTTCTAGCTCCAACAATACAGTTAATGCTTGTGTTTCTACCTCCAACAATACAGTTAATGCTTGTGTTTCTAGCTCCAATACAGTTAATGCTTGTGTTTCTACCTCAAACAATACAGTTAATGCTTGTGTTTCTACCTCCAACAATACAGTTAATGCTTGTGTTTCTAGCTCCAATACAGTTAATGCTTGTGTTTCTACCTCCAACAATACAGTTAATGCTTGTGTTTCTACCTCCAACAATACAGTTAATGCTTGTGTTTCTAGCTCCAACAATACAGTTAATGCTTGTGTTTCTAGTTCCAACAATACAGTTAATGCTTGTGTTTCTACCTCCAACAATACAGTTAATGCTTGTGTTTCTATCTCCAACAATACAGTTAATGCTTGTGTTTCTACCTCCAACAATACAGTTAATGCTTGTCTTTCTAGTTCCAACAATACAGTTAATGCTTGTGTTTCTAGCTCCAATACAGTTAATGCTTGTGTTTCTAGCTCCACAATACAGTTAATGCTTTTGTTTCTACCTCCAACAATACAGTTAATGCTTGTGTTTCTACCTCCAACAATACAGTTAATGCTTGTCTTTCTAGATCCAACAATACAGTTAATGCTTGTGTTTCTAGCTCCAATACAGTTAATGCTTGTGTTTCTAGCTCCAACAATACAGTTAATGCTTGTGTTTCTACCTCCAACAATACGGTTAATGCTTGTGTTTCTAGCTCCAATACAGTTAATGCTTGTGTTTCTAGCTCCAATACAGTTAATGCTTGTGTTTCTAGCTCCAACAATACAGTTAATGCTTGTGTTTCTACCTCCAACAATACAGTTAATGCTTGTGTTTCTACCTCCAACAATACAGTTAATGCTTGTGTTTCTAGTTCCAACAATACAGTTAATGCTTGTGTTTCTACCTCCAACAATACAGTTAATGCTTGTGTTTCTAGCTCCAATACAGTTAATGCTTGTGTTTCTAGCTCCAATACAGTTAATGCTTGTGTTCTAGCTCCAACAATACAGTTAATGCTTGTGTTTCTAGCTCCAATACAGTTAATGCTTGTGTTTCTACCTCCAACAATACAGTTAATGCTTGTGTTTCTAGCTCCAATACAGTTAATGCTTGTGTTTCTAGCTCCAACAATACAGTTAATGCTTGTGTTTCTAGCTCCAACAATACAGTTAATGCTTGTGTTTCTAGCTCCAACAATACAGTTAATGCTTGTGTTTCTAGCTCCAACAATACAGTTAATGCTTGTGTTTCTAGCTCCAACAATACAGTTAATGCTTGTGTTTCTATCTCCAACAATACAGTTAATGTTGTGTTTCTAGCTCCAATACAGTTAATGCTTGTGTTTCTAGCTCCAACAATACAGTTAATGCTTGTGTTTCTACCTCCAACAATACAGTTAATGCTTGTGTTTCTACCTCCAACAATACAGTTAATGCTTGTCTTTCTAGTTCCAACAATACAGTTAATGCTTGTGTTTCTAGCTCCAATACAGTTAATGCTTGTGTTTCTAGCTCCAACAATACAGTTAATGCTTGTGTTTCTAGCTCCAATACAGTTAATGCTTGTGTTTCTACCTCCAACAATACAGTTAATGCTTGTGTTTCTAGCTCCAACAATACAGTTAATGCTTGTGTTTCTAGCTCCAACAATACAGTTAATGCTTGTGTTTCTAGCCTCCAACAATACAGTTAATGCTTGTGTTTCTACCTCCAACAATACAGTTAATGTTTGTGTTTCTAGCTCCAACAATACAGTTAATGTTTGTGTTTCTAGCTCCAACAATACAGTTAATGTTTGTGTTTCTAGCTCCAACAATACAGTTAATGCTTGTGTTTCTACCTCCAACAATACAGTTAATGCTTGTGTTTCTACAGCTCCAACAATACAGTTAATGCTTGTGTTTCTAGCTCCAATACAGTTAATGCTTGTGTTTCTAGCTCCAACAATACAGTTAATGCTTGTGTTTCTACCTCCACAATACAGTTAATGCTTGTGTTTCTACCTCCAACAATACAGTTAATGCTTGTGTTTCTAGTTCCAACAATACAGTTAATGCTTGTGTTTCTAGCTCCAACAACAGTTAATGCTTGTGTTTCTAGCTCCAATACAGTTAATGCTTGTGTTTCTAGCTCCAATACAGTTAATGCTTGTGTTTCTACCTCCAACAATACAGTTAATGTCTTGTGTTTCTAGCTCAATACAGTTATTGCTTGTGTTTCTAGCTCCAACAATACAGTTAATGCTTGTGTTTCTAGCTCCAACAATACAGTTAATGCTTGTGTTTCTAGCTCCAACAATACAGTTAATGCTTGTGTTTCTAGCTCCAACAATACAGTTAATGCTTGTGTTTCTAGCTCCAACAATACAGTTAATGCTTGTGTTTCTATCTCCAACAATACAGTTAATGTTTGTGTTTCTAGCTCCAATACAGTTAATGCTTGTGTTTCTAGCTCCAACAATACAGTTAATGCTTGTGTTCTACCTCCAACAATACAGTTAATGCTTGTGTTTCTACCTCCAACAATACAGTTAATGCTTGTCTTTCTAGTTCCAACAATACAGTTAATGCTTGTGTTTCTAGCTCCAATACAGTTAATGCTTGTGTTTCTAGCTCCAACAATACAGTTAATGCTTGTGTTTCTAGCTCCAATACAGTTAATGCTTGTGTTTCTACCTCCAACAATACAGTTAATGCTTGTGTTTCTAGCTCCAACAATACAGTTAATGCTTGTGTTTCTAGCTCCAACAATACAGTTAATGCTTGTGTTTCTACCTCCAACAATACAGTTAATGCTTGTGTTTCTACCTCCAACAATACAGTTAATGTTTGTGTTTCTAGCTCCAACAATACAGTTAATGTTTGTGTTTCTAGCTCCAACAATACAGTTAATGTTTGTGTTTCTAGCTCCAACAATACAGTTAATGCCTGTCGTTGTGG